>NW_016690426.1:53251-81827 GCF_001604755.1 Lepidothrix coronata
GAGAGAGAGAGAGAGAGAGAGAGAGAGAGAGAGAGAGAGAGAGAGAGAGAGAGAGAGAGAGAGAGAGAGACAGAGTGTTCCCTTCATGCCTTCATGCTGAAAGGAAAACAGCGTTAAGAGTCACCTCAGGCAACCCAGGAGAGGTTCTGAGGGAGAATGATTCCAAGTTCTGTGCTGGCATGAGCACAGAGGGTACCAGGGAACAAGCAGTGCCACAGTATTTCCTGACAACCCAGCAAAGCAGCACCATCCAATCCAGGAACTCCTTCGGCAAAGGGTACCCCCCAAAATGAACTGCAGCTGATTTACCCTGTCTGACCCTCTGGTAGAAACTCATCTGCCCTCTGGGCTGCAAATCCAGCTCCCTTCAGCCCTGCAGAGTCAACAAAGCTGAGATGTGAAGATGAAGGCAATCCGGATTCCATCGGGGTCTGGGCATTATTAGGAACTGTTAACACATCCCAGGAACAGCTCTTAAGTCTCCAAACACCCAACACCCAGCCCCAGGAGCCCCACCGCGTCACCACGGTTGTGTGCGTGGCTCTGTTCCCAGGGTCAGGTCCAAAAACAAAGGCTTTGTAACAAAGATGTAAGGAAACTTGGGAATAGATCCCTACGTGGAATAAAAACGCAGGACTTTGAAACAGCGCCTGTATAAGCCAGGGAAGGAGCTAAGAATTTCAAAAGCTTTTGGCAGAAATTAAAAAAACCAAGTTCCACAGGAAGAAAACTCAATTCCAATGAAAGGATTAAAAATGTCAATAAACCCAGCATTCCCTGTGGATTTATACCACAAATACCCAACCACTGCACCGAGGACCTTGAAAATAAAAGCAAGCCTAAAGGAAGGGGAAACTGATGTAATTTTCCTTGATGGAAGAAATAGAAAACAGAACAAAACCAGGAACAGCTGATCTTAAAAATAAATAAAAATTAAAGCAATAAAACCCTAACACATCATATTTCAAAGAAATGCTCCTGCAAATCATGCAAAGGCATAATATACTGAATTAAATCTAGTTCTCTGGCTCAGCACTTACTGAATAGTTGATGTCTCAGAGCTTTCATACATATTACAGGAACAGGCTACGATTTCTCTGCTTCCTTGCAAATAAAGCATGATAGTTTTAATTCCCTGTAGCTCTTGATGTGGTTTGTTTACCATGCAAAGAGAGCAGCTGCAGATGCTAAATAACTGAATGGAAAATGCTTTCTTCGAAGATTTGCATGAGCTGCTTTACTGAAGTCAGAGACCTCTTCACAGAGACCTTACCTTACCTTTTTTTCATAAGAACACAATTTTAATGGGACAGACCTCACAAAATAAATAATCCACATTTTAATGCTTGGACATCTAGTACAACTCCTGCTTTGGAAACAGCAAACCAGGTGAGCCCCTCGCTGTGGTACTCACTGGGGTTCCTCCATTGGTCTCCACTCCACATCGTGGTAGAGGTGCTGCACATTCTTCAGCCACTCCCTGAGGATTGCTGTGGTGTTGTCAACGTTGTGGTCAGTGGCTGCCCTGGGAAAGCAGGGGCAAAGGAAGCATGTTAACACAAGATTTAAGTCCTTCGCCTAAATCCCTGTTTTATCACTGGAAAAAACAAGACAGGCTGTTGTGGTTCAAGCCCAGCTGACAACTAAGCTCTCAGTCCCACTTGCCCTGTGAGATGGGGAGGAGAATCAGGGAAGGCAAAAAATCTGTGGGTTGAGATAAGAACAGGTTAATAACTGAAACGTGCTGATAGAGGAGGGAATGTTTTTTCCTCGGGGTTGAGCAGCAGAGCTGCACAGACTGGAACAGGAGGCACAGATCCACAACTCTGACAGCAACCACGTGGAAACGTTCTCAAAGGAGCCACAGGCTCCTCTCTGCCTGGGATCCTCAAGGCTTCAGGTCCCAGGGTGAGCAGGCCAAGTCACATCCCAGCTGCTCCTCCCCAGCACGCCTTTCCCTGGGACCAGGGCTTTGCACACCCAACCCCTGGTCACTCACACGGCCGTGGCAGATTCCACAGCAAATTCCCATCAGTGAAAGGGCTGCTCGTTTTTCCTGGGCGGAAGGCAGGACAGCACAGCCCCACAGCAGAGCACAGCTCAGTAGGCTCCACCGGGAATTTGTAATCCCTTCATATTCCTCTGGGAGCATAAATACTCCTAAGAGATCCCACAGAGACAGTAAAGATAGTGTGGAACACATCCCTCAGGGGAGGGTGCTGGAAGCCCCCTCAAGTGCTATAGATTTCCTGTTGCATCCTCCAGCTCCAAAGACACAAAGGCACTTCCCAGAGCATCCTCCACCCTGCTTCAATCCAGAGCTACCTACAGTTAGGTGAGGGCACACGGAAGGGACAAAGGGAGTTCATCCTAAACCCCAGAGCTATTCCAAAGCTTTATCAGGAAAATACCTCCACTCCAAGTCACTGTATTATCCTATAGATGAAAACCAGGGCATGAACCCTTTTTAGTTCAAACCACTGGAAGATATAATTCCCATGAGGTTTAGCCTGCTTTAAATTAAAAAAGAATCAAGATTTCAGATTTTCAGTTTATTTATAATCAGAACACCATAATCACTTAAGGTCAGGAAGACTATTTGTTGAATATTTATTCCTGTCTATTGAAACAATAAATAATGAGAGTTCAGCAAATGAAGAGAGGCTGGTTCCTGTGTCATTAACTGCTCTCCTGTGACAGAGCAAAGCCGGGCTTAGTCATTGCTTTTGATCAAGACCCTGGGTCAGACTGCACTGTAGATCTAGTCTGCAATGATGTTTAAACTGGACTAAACTAGTTATAGTGCTGACTTGGTATAAGTCCAACTTGCTCCATATATTTTCGGGATGAAGTTCATCCCCTTGAGCCCCTTTTCACATACTTCCTTGGCCTCCCACACCCACCATGGTGTTCTGCTCTCCTCCCACGCTCCAGCTGCACAGTCAGCAAACAACAGCTCCAGAATTCCTAAAATACCAGAGAATTGTGAAAATGGCTTTATGTTCATGGTCATCACTGGAGCTGCAGTGGCACCAAGAAGGTCTTGCTATACAGTAGGACCACACTGCAATTAGGCCGCACACAAACAGAGCAAAGATGATGGTGGCCACCCTGATGAACATCATAGCTCATCCCACAACATACTCTTTGCCAGGTCCAGACTAACCTTAAGGATCCTGCAAAACCTTAAAGTAAGCACACAGCTCCCATAGAGTCGGGTCCACATGCCTCTTCCTCCTCAGCAAACCTCATCCCAGTCCTTCTAAGCTCACTGGGGACACATGAAGGGATTTGCTACAGTCTGGGGAGGGAAAGGGGAATCTTCAGCAGCCTACATGCCAAATTAATCTCAGTTTTATGTTGGTTGCTCCCATCTCAGCCAGGAGATCCCTCTCCATTCAACTTGGTGCACACACAAGCCCAAAATGTATTAGATGGGGAGCTGTTTGCAGGGATGTGCACAGGAAATCCAAATCCAGAGCTCACAAACGAAACACAAACTTCCTTGACAATATAAAAACGTTGAGCCATTCAACCTCAGAGAAAATTATTAACGTGAGGGAAGGCAGTTCCTCAATCGGTCAGAGTTGCTTCATGAAGCCCAAAACTCTGACTGGCAGAAGAAGCTTTAAAGTGGTTGGCAAAGTTACAACAAGACTTCTTTGCTTCCCGAGGCGCAACAAGGGGACTGAAGGTTGCTCTTCCCATCACACCTGGAGTTTTCCATCCTGCTCCTGGTAAGACAACAGGCCCTTGACAAACATCCCCCTGGAAGACCCCAACAGCTAACGTCCTCCAGTCAGAAGTGAAACATGTGAATGGGAGGCTAAAGCAACCTCCAGATCTACCCACAAGGAATCTGCTAGAAGAAAAACGGCATTTTCCAACCCAAACTGTTCCATGAGTCCATGATTTTACTGCCCAGGCTGCAATGGTGATACATACAAGGTAAATTCACATCCCAGCAGACCTTAAGAAGACATTGGTGAGACAAGGCTCTGGCACAAAGGACAGACTGCTTTCTCCAGAAATATCCACCCAGCAGCATTTCTAAGCCCAAAAGTTCTCAAAGGCAATAAAGTATGTTCTGCCCTGGATGAAACAAGCCCTATGACTAGCAATTTGGCAAACCTTTGTTTTTCCCAGCTTTAAGCCTCAAAACCCAACCCAACCAAAAAAAAAAACCAAAAACCAAACCCAAAAAAATAACCCAAGCCATTCCCAAAGCAATTACCACTATTAGTTCCAGAATAATTAAAGGTCAAACAGAATCAGCACTGACTCCTATTGTAGTATCTGAACCAGCCCACCTTTCCTCTCAGAAAAAAAACCAGCACCTTTGGTGTTTGCAATAGCACTGTATGGAAAAACAGGCACATACTTATTTTCCTCTTTTTTTTGTTTAATGACAACCCCTGCACAAGAAAAACAGGCATATAAAAATGCAAGCAGGACTTCTTACTGGCAGCCAGAGCTCCTCAAGCCATGAGAGGCACATCAGGACACTCCACATTATAAACACTTCTATAAGACACTTTGTGGGACCTCAATGTGTCTCCTCTGTACGTCCCGCAAGTCAGTTTGATGGTGAGAGTGCATTCATAAGAGATGTTATCCCCTCTCCTCTCTTGCCTGTCCTGGAAAACTGTTTTTACTACATCCTCTGATCCTTACTGGTCCATGATCTGCACTTGATAGGGAGAGGAGAGTGGATCCCTGCAACCCAGCTCGGCTCAGCTCACTCAGACACAGCTCAGACACCAGCATGGTCCTTAGGCTAAGGCAGTGCCTAGATTTTTTGGTGCATTTTTTGGAAGCAGGTTGGTGAGCACAGCATTATTATTTGAGTGAGAGCCTATCAGCACTACTGTTGACCTGGCAACAGGTTCAAATCACGGTTTTTGAGTGCATCAGTTGGAAACATTTGTGCAGACAAGAAGCAGCAGGAGCTTCGAGAAGATGTGTCTAGTGCAAGGGCACAGGAAGAGGAGAGGTGAGGTGGCTGGAGGAGCACAAGTCTTTCCCATCATTCCCAAACGTTTCACCATCTTCATGGCTCTCTGCTGGATTCGCTCATGTTTGTTAACATCCTTCTTCACCAAGGGGGCTCAGAACCAGACGTGGTGTTTCAGATGTGATCAAACATACCCTGAATCACTGCCAAAGGTTCTTTCCTTCCTAGGTGCAAGACGTGCTGAGGTACAAGAGTTTCCCTGCAGGCACCTCTCAAAGCCAACACACTCTGCCTGCAACCAGTGACGGGGGAGAAGACTGAAACAGTTGGTTTCTCTCGAAAGAGACAGATTACATCCGTGAGGGTTGCACTAAAAAGGAGGCAACTTCATTTTCAAGAGCCGATTAACAACATCCAGAATTTAATTAGAGAAAAAAGGTCCCCTGCAAGATTTACAATCTAAAGCCTGTGCAATACAACCTGGAAAAAATGGAGTGACAAGGAAAAAAAAAATTCAAATTCCTGCCAAGCTTTTCTGAAAAGAAAGTTTAATAAATAAACCGGAACACATCTCCAGATGGACACTCCTATTCCTATAACATGGCAGCTTTTTCCACTTGGATTTAAACCCATTTACCATAAACACAAGTTAAATTTTTGAAAAGTTTGAGGGGGAATGTTCATACAGGGGCTTTTGTCAGCATAACTATCACCGCTGCAGTATTTACTTTGGCTTTAACCAGTAGTCATATCATGGACACAAGCCCTCATTGTCCACGCTCAGCAAAAGCACCCCCTCCCAAAAAACTCACGGATCATGAATAGGGGAAAAGTAAAACACAACATTAAGCACCTACTGTTTTAACTAAGTAATGTGAGTAGCAGCATACGAGGAAAACAGGTCCTTTTACAAACTGCTCCTAATTTTAGCTTGATAATGTCTCCTCAACCTATGTTTGCAAGGAGGAGTTAATTTAAACTTTGATGGTTGTTCTCTTTTCCTCTCCAAAAAAGGAACTAAAAATACAAATAAAAGTAACAATGCCCCTTTCTCACTTCTTCACACTCCAGCCTGCTCTCCCAAGCTATTTGCAGTTTATTTACCTCAGGCACTGGGTCAGAGAAGAAAATTTTTACCTTCACCTCTGTTTAGGAAAAATACTAGAGGACAAAACCCACCCTGTGTGCTGCCGGCTTGTCAGAATATGGGTCATTCTGTGACACAAATTGTGGGAAACTCCACAGCCAGAGGGCCCTGCAGTAATTTTCCTACCGAATTCAACATTTACCACCTCTTCTCTTGAGCAAACGGGGTGGGAGGGACAGCTTCAAACAGGGATCAGTAGTCCACCTTCAAGATGTGTGCGCTGCTAAGTTAGGAGTGGAGGCAGCCAGCTTTCAAAAACAAAAGCTCTAAGGAGGATCCTTTCCCTTTCTGACAGTGTTTTGAAGACTGCTGGGCTTGAGGAAGGTGTTGAGGAACTCAGACACCCAGGTTCAGGAGGGTCCTTCCCATCACCCCGCTGAGAAGGATGACACGAAGGATGACAATGCTCAGGATGCTGCTGGTGGTTGGGGTTGCATTGAAAATAGCTCACATGAAGAGGCTGCCTGTGGCTTTCCAGGGCTCCTGCTGCTTCCACATACTGCAGAACTGAGTTGAGCATGTAACCAAGTCCCAGGAAACCCCAGGGATATTCATTTTAGCCGTCTCCCTTGGTTCCTCTCTGCCTGCAGCCAGGGATCCAATTCACCCACAAGGCTTGCTATGGGATGTAGTCCAATATTGAGTTTCATTGAAGCAAGAGCCATAGGTTGGCCACACGCCCTAAACCCACAGGGTCCCATCCAAAGCAAAGCCCAAAGTCAATGGAAAGCCTATTAGTAGATCACTCCTAACAACTGTAACGCAGAAACTGGTGACAAAAGCACCAGTAGGTCCCCTTGGCCATTTTCCACAGAGCTGAGCAACAATAAAGCATTCAGAGGGAGGCTCAAAACAAAGTGATGGAGGAAGCACATTTCTGTGTGCTGTGTTCCAGAACTTGTGCTAACAGTGGTGCCCAAATATTCAAGAACAAAGTTCAGCCCTCAGAGCAGGACTCGGTATCTTCCTGACCATTTTCAGCCTTGAGCCAGCAGCAACCAGGCACTGAATGGGGGGTTCCCTGATGCTCAGGGAAAACACCAAGGATTTCAAACCCCCCAGCATTAGAAAATCCACACCACTTCATGCAGCCCTAACCATAACTAACAAGTTACTCCAAAGGTCGCATGGTTTTTACCACAGCACTAATGACATATGATGAACGGAGCACAGGATGTGAATTTTAACCTCAGAATTGTTCAGATCCTGCAGCAATAGCCTTCAGCTTCCAGTTCCTTCAGGCAGCCCTGAGAGCTCCATGGCCTGAGGAGAGCTGAGGTGTGTCACCCAGGCTGCCCTGACCGATGACTGTGCTCATTCTGGGTCTGAGCTCAGCCCTGCCAAAAACAACTGAAAAAGCAGAGTCCAGTGATGGAGTCCTAATATGAGTCAAACACAAATTTGGATTTAGATTTCCCAAAACAAGCGGTAAATAAAGTAACAAGGAGTAATTTCTCCCTGCCTTTTTTGTCTGAATGCTGCCAGGCTTAGAAAACCAATTCAAAATATAAAACTCACTGAAGTGGCAGTTTCCACTGTGAACCAGAGACTAACTACCTCGACTAGAAAACAGTGCAGCTAGGAGAAGGGATGAATCCCAAAGAGGAGGAAAAAACTCAGAACAAGACAGAGGCAAAACACTTCTGAAGCCCAGCGAGAGGGATTTCATTTCAGCTGTGAAAACGTCTGTCTTTACCACAGAGGAGCAAGTTATGAAGTCCCTGGAAGTGTTCAAGGCCAGGCTGGACAGGACTTGGAGCAACCTGGTCTAGTGGACAGTGTCCCTGCCCATGGCAAGGGGTTGGAACAGGTTGATCTTTAAGGTCTCTTCCAACCCAAACCATTTGAGGAGTCTATTATATGACTCTAAATGGAGTTGTTGCTGTCAACTACTTCATAGTCTCTTGCTCAGGATCTTTCCAGAAAAGCAGCAAACCAAGCAGAGTTCCCTGTATCTTTCCAAGCATTCCCCACCAACAGGCGGATATGGCTCTTGCTCATCCAGCACCGAGGAGACCCAGCCAATAAACAATTTTCTTTTCCTGCTCTGCCAGCTCTATCTTGCATCTATTAATCCATGACTTGATACCTCAAATCTCCCAAGTATCAACAGCATCAGAGATACCACGTCATGAGACACCACTGAGCCAGCTCCCAACAATGTAGTCCAGAGACTCTGGATAGATCTAAACCCTCTAAATCACACAATGTCACAATATCACAATTTTGCTTGCACACTTCATTAATAGAGCCTGAACATTCAGCCCAAGTTCAAAGAACTGTTTAAGCATTTAAACAAGTTGCCAAAATCCTAACATATGTATAAGACTTTTTGGCTTCATAGGGACTTGGCATTTTTTTCTAGAGTTTCCTTAATTAAAGACAGACTTTTGGAAGTACCTTCTTTTGGTTTTTAATTATTTGAACTGGGTCCCCAAGACATCTGAGCCCAGACCAGTGGCAGGGAGCTGCGTGGGAGCATGGAACCAGTAACACGAGCAGAGATACTCTCTGGGCTGGGCAGCTGTACAAGAACAGGATCTCACAGCACAGAAATGCAACACATAGGGCTCCCCTCTAACTCTTTCTCCCTGCCCTTCAGCAGCTGTGGATAATGGATTTTGCTGGCAGCAGCACTGATTCTAAAACTTCCAATGATGTTCCACATCCAAGAGAGAGAGAATGATTCACAGATGTGTGTACATACTTTTGCACACGTCGGGATCTTTGCTCTTTCCCTGCACCACAAGAAATCCCTCACTTCCTCGTCCCTCACTCCCCCAGACAGAATCATGGAATCCTACAATGGTTTGAGTTGGAAGGGACCTTAAAGTTCATCTCATTCCAACCCCCTGCCATGGGCAGGGACACCTTCCACCAGCCCAGGTTGCTCCAAGCCCCGTCCAACCCGGCCTTGGACACTTTCAGGGATGGGGCAGCCACAGCTTCTCTGGGCAACCTGGGCCAGTGTTTTAACACCCTCCTTGTAAAAAACTTCTTCCTTGTATCTAATCTAAATTGACCCTTATGGTTCCCTCCTGCTAACAGTCACAAACCTGTGTAACAGCTTCTCTGGCATTTGTGCAAGGGGAATTCTCTTGCAATGTAAAAGAGGTGCCCGCTGCTTCAATCCCAAATTCTTTTTGCCTTGTTTTAGTTTACCCCATGGTCACCCTGCTGCAAAGCTTTAAAAGAAACAAAAAAGAAATCTGCATCTTGTGAGTATTTCCACACAGACTTGGGTTTAAAGGAACAAGTCCCCTAAGGAAAGCTCAGGAAATCCCATACGTGCAGGATCAGGGTTGTGACGAGCCTCTGAAATCCATTTGTTCAAACAAGGAATTAACTGTAACAGTTCTGTAATTTCTGAAGGGCTAGCTTCTTCCCACCAGTGCTAAATCAGACACCAGCTGATGCAGCTGTTCCAGATTAATGGAAGTGTGTAAGCCATTGGGAAGGAACACTGGTATTTAGAAATATTCTTGGCTGTGGTAACAAAAAATGGATAAGTTTTAAAGGGCAGAATCTGCTTACATTTAGGTGCTCACAACCACTGATTTTTGAATGGGTACATTGAATATGGGCCCACACCACCTTACCAGAGGTCCCCCAAAACAGAAATATCTGAAAAGCTCTCCGTCCCTGTACCAAACCTGCAGCAAGAAGAGTGCAAGCCTTCACAGCCTGCCTCACCTGGGAAGAAGACTCAGATGATTGATCCACCAGACACCCAGTAGGAAGGGCAAGACAGAACCCAGTCCTTCCACTCATTAGCTTTCTTTTTTTATTTATGATTTATTTTTTTCCCAAAAAACGTTAGAACTATGCCTTACAAGTACCAATAAGCACCCAGTGCTTGCCTCCCTGCCCCACACCACCCAACAAGAGCTTTCACCAGTTCTACACAGAATCATAAAATGACAGAACCACTGAAAGGTTGGGGTTGGAAGGGACCTTAAACTCATCTCATCCCACCCCCTGCCCTGGGCAGGGACACCATCCACTAGCCCAGGTTGCTCCAAGCCCCGTCCAATCTGGCCTTGGACACTTCCAGGGATCCAGGGGCAGCCACAGCTTCTCTGGGCAACCTGTGCCAGGGCCTCCCCACCCTCACAGCCAAGAATTTCATCTGTACATCCAATCTAACCTGCCCTCTGTCAGTTTGAAGCCATTCCCCCTTTTCTATACATACATAATATTGAGATGTTCAGAATGTAAAAGTAGGTTTTGCAACATACCAGGAAAGAAGAACAAATACCTCTCTACATCTTTCTTTACCTCCCCACTTTCCCCTGAACCTCACTTCCTTTCCTGTCTTTTGCTGATGAACTGTAGTTCTGCTACAGGGTTGACAGACTTCTTGTCCTCTGAAGCAGGCAAAAAATAAAGGGATGCTTATTTTAGATTATAGCAACCTGGAGAGAACAGGATTAGCTGAACATAACCAAGTTATGTGGTTGAGACTGGTATGCTCCATTCTTTCAAAGTGTACTCTCTCAGGCAAGACATTTCTAGGAACTCGACTTAAAATATGAAATATGACTTCCTTTTCATTATGAATTGATTTGCATTCTAAACACATCTTACAAAACTTAATCAAAGTCATTTCAACACACATAGAAACACTTCTTGTTGGAATCCAAATACTGTATAATTAAATCGCTACAAATAAAAGTGATTTGTCATCTCTTGTCCAGTGCTGGTTGACAGAAACAACATAAAAATTAGAGAATGAAACCAGAATATTTTAATTAATGTCATTAATGTGGAAGAGTTCAAGCAGCAGTAAGAAACACACCAAGCTAATTCTGGAGCAAAGGAGAACGTTTTTTTACCCATCGAGAATCTGCTCTGTGATCTGGAAACAAGCAGCAAGTTTTGTGTGATCCCAGAGTGAGTTTTACGCAACAATTGACCCTTTCATGTGAAAACTCTGCTGATATGCAACAATAAAGCCATTCTTCCCAAAGGTTTTCAGTCAGTTTTTCTTTGAGGCCATCAGAAATCTAAAATAATTTGCATCTCAAACCAGAATACGCCAGAAGAACAACTCAATGAGTGTGCCAGTACCAGTGTTTTCTGAGGTGAAACTCAAATTTAGCATTTGGAGGAGAGTTCTGCTTCAAAATAAGACGGAACTGCAAAAGAAATGTAAGAACAAGCCATAAACTATTCTTCCTACAAGCAAAGTGGCAAAGGATGCTTGGCTAGCCAGAAAGATTTTGCCTCTGGATAGAGAAAAAAGGGATCTGTTTAGAGGGCAGGACACGCGCAAAGTTAAATAGTCACTGAAAATCAAGAGTATTTCATATTTTCACATCAGACTCCCTGGAACTTCCAATCTTTATACACACCCTGATGCAAAGATGACCAAAACATGCAGATTTCTTTCACCTGCAGAGACCTTCAGATCACAGCTCAACCTCCTGGTGGTTGAGGAAAGCCCTTCATTCTGTTCAACAGTTCACAGTTTTTGTTAGAAGACTTTCAACAAGTCCCTATGCAGACCCTGCAACAGGACTGCCACCCCAACACATCTGTTTGAGGTCAGCTCTACATCTAGGGCTGATTTCCATCCAGACCCTGCACCTCTCCAATGGACCAGGAATTCCTTAGTTGTTGCTGCAGGTTGAATAGGATTGTCAACAGCAGCAAGCCCTCCAGACCTGTCTCCAGCAGGCTGCTACCTGCCTACATACTCAGGAGCACAGAGACATCACTAAGAAAACCCCAGCAGTAAAACATTTGGTGTATGCGTGGCGATTTCTGTAAAAATGTGGCACCAATGATGGGAGAGATCTTCCAGCTCAGCAGGTCTGGACTTTGAGGGTCCAGGTACACATTCACTGAATTAAAGCTTGAAAAATTCCACCTCTGTAGGCTTTTGGACAGCAGGCATGTTGCAGTGTTCCACACTAAACCTGTACACCGACTGCAGGACCTCGTGCTTTTCTGTGCCCACCTCCAAGAAGGCTCCTTTGATCAACACCTAAACTCATACAATATGCTGAGTTGGAAGGCACTCATCAGGACCATCGAGTCCAACCCTTGGCCCTGCACAGACACCCCAGCAACCCCACCCTGTCCCTGAGAGCCTTATCCAAACACTCCTGGAGCTCTGGTAGCCTTGGGGCTGTGCCCACTGCCCTGGGGAGCCTGGTCAGTGCCCAACCATCCTCTGGGGGAGGAACCTTTTCCTGAGATCCAACCTAAACCTGCCCTGACACAGCTCCAGCCCTTCCCTGGGTCCTGTCCCTGGTCACAGAGAGCAGAGGTCAGAGCTGCCCCTCATGAGCTGTACAGAGTTAGAGAAAAGCTCAGACATACGTTTGCCCTGTGGGTAGATGTCCATTCCAGCAGAAGAAGCAATCTGTCCTTGCCCGCAGAGGCTTGGAAAAGGGGAGTTAGAGGCAGGCAGAAAGTCTGGACTTGCCCACCATCCCAAGCTCGGGACTGCCCAACTGCAGCAGCCCCACCACAGAGTCTTCCAGTGCAATACCATCAACACTGAGGAGCATCCCAACAACTCCCAGAGAGCTGGGATGTTTCCCTAAACTCCTGAGGCATGTAGGATGATGAGCCTGGTGCAAAGTGTTATATGTGTGCTGCACCACCCTATGGAAGTGTGTAATCATGAAAGACACAGAGAAAAGGAAGACGCTCAGCACTCGGCTGAAGGATTCTTGGCCCTCTGTGTAACTTGTTCCCCAGGAGAGGAGGGCCAGCCCTCTGCTCGTCTGTCTGCTGGCAGTGTACACACGGGTGTCCCCTCACACCTTCCCTGCTCCAGCTCCATGCGGCTCACTCGTGGCAGAGCTGCTGAGGGAAATTAGCTCGGCCGAGCCCACACTACAAATAAATCCCCCAGCTAATTTGCACTCAGAAATATGACTCTGCACTTCTCCTCCGTGAAAGGGCTCACTGTCTGGGCACGGAGAGGGCTGTGGCAGGATAATGTACCAGATGAATGGATCACTACAGACACGCGGAGAAATCCCAGCACCACTGTCAAAGCGCAGAGCATCATTGTCAAACCAACAGCTCACCAAAAGCAAAAGCAGGAGCTTTTGCCAAGTTTAAAGGTTTAGACCCTGAGAGAGAGCTCCAGGCTTGCCTTGCACAGGCAAAAGCAGTTCCAGTAATTTAATTAAGTTTTTCCTCGTTACTTATGCATGTGAAACTTTCCACCCTGATGATCTTCAGTGCTCCCACCAGGAGCGGATGATACAGAACACACACAAATCTAAGCCCAGACAGGAAGGGCATCCCTGTTTCTAGAGAAGATCACCTTCAGGTAGATGGGTGAGTTGTACCTGGTACCAGACTTACCAGTGTTGCCCAGAGAAGCTATGACTTCCCCATCCCTGGAAGTATCCAAGGCCAGGTTGGATGGGACTTGGAGCAACCTGGGCTAGGGGAAGGTATCCCTGCCCATGGCAGGGGGTGGAATGAGATGATTTTTAAGGACCCTTCCATCCAAAACCATTCTGGGAATTTATGATTACAGAAGCAGACAAAGTCAGCAAGTCTTTTTCAAAGGAATTCAACTTCAGAGTGACTTGAGAACAGCAGATTTCAAATTGTGACCAGCAAATGTCTGTGGGTTATTTTGAGTTTGCTTGTGAAAGGTAACTTAAAACAACCCAACACTATCATACCTAAGTCAAAGTTTGCTATGCAGCACAGGAAAAACATGTTGGGTTTATGCTCAGCTGACAGAACATCATTGCCCTTTCACTCATGCTCAAAAGGTCAGTACCAACACCCTCCCCAGAATCAACACCCCCAGCTAAAACCTCACTGCGGGATCCCCAGCACAGTCTCAGCAGGCAGCACAATAAGCCATCTGTGTACCTAGAAACTCGTAGAACTTTGGACACTAAAAATATCTGGAGTTTACTCTTACAGTGCAAGATAACAGAGTCAAGGCTGGCACAGGCACATCATAAACACTCCTGCTCTCCTGGGCAGGCTGTGAATTACCGGGTGCTTACGGGAAAACTGGGCAAGCATAGGAACGATAAAATCCCAGGTGTTTATAACATTTAGTACAGGCACTGAGGAGTAGAAACAGAAGTAAATTTCTTGACTGCTTCTTCTACAGCCTCTATACGATCAAGTCAGTGACTTTTGGGATGAAAGTGGTAACACAGAATCTGCTTTTAAAATACAGCCAGGAGGTACAGCAAGAAAGTCAACCGGGGGCCTGTAACAAATTCCTCACAAGGAGGAGAGCTGCCACACTTTTCATCTCGTACTTCTCAAGGATCCAGACACTGCACTAGGTCACAAGCAAACCCGCAGGCAAGCTGGCCTTCCTCCTGCTGTCACAGCACCTCTTCCTCAGTCATTTCACCTCCCATATTCTGGGATGAAGAAATCAGCAACAAAAAAAGCAAAACCAAAGTGTTAATGCTGAAGATACAACCAGCCCTTCCCTCTCAGAATACGCAGTTTAATAACCCAAACAATGCATAATCCCTGTGAATCTACAATACACACCTACAACACACAGTATTGAACAACATCAGACCATGCATTTCTCCTCATCTACTGCAAATTCACAGCACACAAACACAGCAGGTTCCATTACCCTCTCACTGGCACAGGTTTCACTTGGCATAAAGGTGTTTATGCCAAACTTTGCTTTTACTGACACTAAACTAAATCTTACAGTCATCAGTGAGTTGTTTTAGAGTAGATTTTGCTGAAGCCAGCATGGAACTTGAGACTTCATAATTTTGGCCCAATTTTCCTCAAGTAGCCAGTAGCCTTGGAAAACAGAGGTTCTCTGAATTGCATGGAATGGTACAGTGTCCCAAAATAAATGGATTATGTCATAGTTGCTGGTAAAAGGCTGAAAACGTTTTATACATAATTAAGAGAATAGAAAAACAACCACCGCAGCCAAATAGGGAAAAAAAAAAATCAGCCTTTAGAGATATAAGTAGAGAGTTTTCCTGGATGTAATTTTGTCCATCATATTTCCAATGAAGAAACAGTTGAAAAGGTGACACCACCTCATATGCTGAGAGGATTCTGAGGGGGGGGGGGAAACACAACAAACACCACTTTGCTAGCATGAAATAATCAATTTATGAATTAACATCTTCTGAATTTCTACCACATTTTAGTGTTCTTGCTTTGAATTGCAAAGTGTACTTGTCTTCAATGTACCTCTGTGAATCAGGTGATATGAATCAGAGAGGTCAGAGGGCACGGCCAGAGGCCCCGAAAACCCAAATGGCAAAGGTCTCAACTTGCACTGAGACAGCATTACAACTTCATTTTACAGAAAGGGAAACAAAAGCAAAGAGATTATTGGATTTCCACAAGTCCCCAAAAAAGAGTGGGTGCCAGGGCTGGGAATGATAAAACAAGCCAACACTCCTTCCAAAATACATACTGAAATAAACTACAGATATTCAGCTTTTGTAGATGAGTTTACTTAGCACATTCACAGCGTATTTGTCAGACTAGTGGTAAATTTGTGGCCGTGGCAATCTCAAGAACAACTTTTCCTCTGTGTTGCTATTCAGAAACTCTCGCAAGCTCACAGGCTTGTGAAGTCTCTCTTCCCATACAAGCACTTTGTCTTCAGCACTAAAAAAAAGCACTGGGTTTTTGGAGATGGGGTTATAGATTTCAAGTGTTTAGTGTCTCAAAGCAGTGAAGCACTAGTACTGGAGAGAAGAAAAAAAACTAAAGGCAAAGCGTTTCTACTTTAAATTACAAATACTTTGGGCTAGCGAAGACTTCTGGAGCTGAATCTCTCCCATTTGTGATCTCATGTTTTACTCACAGATACAGGAATACACTTGGCTTCTGCTGTGAAGGCAGGCATAGACACATGTGCTGCACACACGGCTACTGTGGGGTGAACACACGAGACATACTATGGATGCCAGAGTCAGAACACATTTTCTCTTGGAAAAGACTGAATCTGGATTCAAAAGTGATGGAAAACTGGTGCTCTACTGATGGCTGACTTAACTCTAAAGGGAAGAGAAAGAAAAACAGTGAGTTCTTAACATTCCTCTAATCTTGTATGCTAAAGGCTCTGCAGTCTTCTGTAAGTAATGCTGTGTATTTCTCATCCCCAAATACGGAAATGAGATCATGGAAACGAAGGGACAAAACAAAGCATGGAATTGCTTCCACTGCAGCACATATCACCACAATCCTCCCTTCTCCTGGTCTGTCCTGTCTGCAGAGGTTTCAGGGAGCATCAATGCAGAGGGATAAATCTCAGGGAGCATCACTGGAGAGGTGCAAACTCCAGGGAGCATCACTGGAAAGTTGCAAATCTCAGGGAGAGTCGAGCACTGAAGGCTGCATCAGCAAGTGTGGTGTGGAGAGGAATGCAAAGGCACAATCTATTTTAACTCTTTTAAGTTTAATCCTACCACAAATGCACAGTTTGAGGATAGGTAGTTTTTTCCCCATCACTGCCTGGATGTAAACAGAGGAAACAGGCATTTAGGTCTTTCAGTAGTAAATTGGGTAATTGGAAGCCCCACAAAATACATGTGTGCCTTTATTTGGTTGTTCCTAACTATGTAATTTTCCAGTGGGAAAGAGTCCCAGCTTAGCTATCTCCATTGCCAGTGGATGAAGTGCCTGAGATAAAGGGCTTTCCAACCCAAACAAATCTGCAGGTGCTAGACTTGTCTGTCCCCTCGGGGACATGCTCCGACCCCAACAGCCCTCACGCATCACAGCACTTGTCCAGCAGCATTCCCACGCCTGGACAGCTCAGCTCCCTGGGGCTTTAAGGCAATTTCAAAGGCTGCAGAATTGAATTTTTGGAATACCTCACCACAAGGCATTGCTGTGGTAAGGGTGAAAGAGCAGAGAAGAAAAGTGACAGTCCAGCTTCAATGAACCCTCAGTTGAGTGTGCAGGAATCCAGTCCCAGGTTCTCCCTCTGCCAGGGATAAATGTTGGCCTAACCACAATCCTAGCACTACACAGGGAATATCAGATAATTTGCAGTAACTGCTTATATATTATTACAAAATATGCACCCACTCCACGTAAAATAACACAGGCTGTCTTTGGAGACTTTGGGTTTTACAGAGAGATGTGATGTATCACAGACAAATTAAAATCTAATTGCCTATTTTAATTTATTTGCTGAAGATATTAGGTTTCTTAGGAGTTATATTCCAACAGATCATTTAATCTGATCTAAAGCATCACTTAATGTGTCTGTATCGAATTCAAAGATTTTTAGCATCACCTGCTTGCCACTCATAAATAAACCCAAAAATCCCACTACCTCTCTTTTTTTTTTTCTGATTTTCAACTGAAACTGTCTCAGACCCTTCTCATGCAGCCTTTCAAATAATCCCTCAAGAGCTCCATTGAAATCCACACAACAGCAGCAACTGATGTGCAAGATCAGCTGCAAGCAAACAGCTGATATGTCATGGAAGTACCAGGCCACTAGAGGGATTTCTTAAATACATGAAATAAAGACAGTTCATGGAAAACTCAAAGACTAGTTCTGTCTCCTTTGAGAAATCATTCTGCTCTTAAACATCTGCCAGTTTCTCAGTGGATGTAGCTGGGTAGAACTTTTGTTTTAAGGAGTTTCATTAACCTCTTCAGGTCACGTAACCCAGTAAAAGATCTAATGAGTTGAAATCTAGAGGGTTTGCCCCTTTATTTGGTTTCTTCCAAGTATATTCTTAACTTTTATGACAGCAGCTCTATAGCTCTATCTGCACTGTTGGTTCAAGAGACTTGGAAGAAATATACCTTTATTGGTTCAGTAGACCTGGAAGAAATACATCCTCCTGAGCAGGAAAGGTTGGAGGTTTGGTCCAGCTACCTGCCCAAACTGTTAGAACCAGATGTTTCTGTTAATCTCTGGACTGTCCCAAAGGTGTATGTGTAGTAACCAACAAGCCACACAGCTACAGGAGCAACAGGAGCTGGTCAGGTTTGTCAGGCAGGAGATTACTGCTTGTAGATGTAATACACAATTATTTTTCCTTCGAGATCTCACTCTATTGGAGAGGTAAAAATAATTGAGAGACCTGAACCACGTTTCTCCTCAGCAAATCTCTGTGGTATGCCGAGTTTAATCTATGATTTCTACATGCTCCACATGCAGCAACAAAGGGTGCACCTTGCAATAGAGCAAGAGAGCAAACCTGAAGGTAATTGAAGCTCTCCACAGGTAGAATCAACTGACATCATTGCACTGTGACTTGTTCAGAGCAGAAAAGAAACCCCTGCTTAGCCCCAGCCTAGCCCTGAACATGTATTCCTCCCCCTTATATCTGCAGCACTTCCATAAAGAGAGGTTTGTCCAAAAAGCCAGATGTGATGCTGTAGGCAAAGCTGCTGGAAGCACCCCTGATAGCAGCTTGATTCCTGCTCTGTGAAACAGAGCTTCTTTGGAGGCTCAGGTATTAGGCAAAAAATCCTGGCAGCAGCCTTCGTTTGTATGAAGTCAGAGCAGAGCTCTGCCAGCAGACAGGCATGAGCTCACTAGTCTGAAATAATATTTCATTGACAAGAGTTTTTGTGGAAGCAACAACTTGTTTGTGTGAGAAATAAAGCGGGGAAGGGGGAAGTGAGTGTGTGTTAGGAGTGATAAAACATGTTATCATAAGCCCGCTCAGTGACTTAACAATGATAATTTGCATTTAAACCCTGCTTCAAGTAGAAAAAAACAAATTTTAAAGTAACTCATAAATTAAGAGAAGGTATTTAGCAGCAGTGACATTTTCATATTCCAGTCACACACATTGAACTTATTTCAGAGTAGTGTTTTGAAAAATGAGTCTAACCAAAGTCTCTGACAGCCAGAACTGGAGGAAGAAAATATTTGAAGAGGCAAAAGACCCAAAAGCAATTATTATTCTCTGCTAACCTATTTAGAAGAGGTTGGGTAGGCTCCTCCAGAACCCTGGAGCCCATCTTAAGGGACAACTAAATGGAAACTCCATCCAGAGCTTCCTACTGAAGCAGCACGTATCATTGGGAGCAAACACCAGCAGCATCCAGGAACTGATTTATGTGAGTGACTCAAGGAAATCTAATGGCACAAGACTAGGAAAAATGAGCACAGTGCTGGGCTACTACTCTGTTGTTCCTCACTTGTTTACAAGAACTGGTTATGTTAAAGCAGACACCAACAGCACAGAGCACACGCAGTGCTTGGTCCCTATCAGCAACTGGCTTTTCTAAACCTCCAGGACCCAAATAACCAGCTCATCTCCCAGTCTGTGCAGCTTGAAACTCCCAAACCCCAACTCTGAACTAAGCTGTTCCATACAGCAAGATAGAACAGATGGAATTAAACTCTACCAACACCCCACCTCCGTCTGAAGGCGCTGAGGAGGTTGAAACCAAGCCAAAATAGAGACAGTATAGAGTTCCAGGCACTAAAAGTATAGTGCTCTGTAAAAGTACTACCAGAAACTCCCTATGCACACTAACAGAGAAAAAAAATGCCATTCCCCCAAGTAAACATCAACTTCTTCCCAACTCTGCCAGCCATGCAGAATCCAGCAACAAAATCAGATTTCCAAATCTTACTCATAATCCCAAACCACTAAGGAACACCAGTTTAATCCAGGGGCATCACACTAAAACAGAAGGTCATAATATACACCCTCTACCATTATCAGCCCCTTTTCTCCACCTGTAGGATCTGCAAAGGTCAGAAGCAACTGGAGTTGTCAAAGTCTTACCATTCCCAAGACCCAACTTTACTTCAATCCCTTGTGCAGGCAAGGGATCATTTCCATAATACAAGAGATTATCCGATCTTGATCCCCCCCACTCACACCACTCCTTCTCCTAACTTTTTATGCCTGTCAGTAAAACAGGCCCTTGAACAATTATATTTCAAAGCCTGAAAGTTAACCTCCAAGCTACTCCTCCCACTGGTAACTCTAGCCAATTCTAGCCAAGAATTAAGGAGAAATAAAATGCAGGCCAGCAGTTCCTCAGGACACCAGAACTCCTTTAATCCCTCAGTTTGCAGAAAAGAGAAATAGCATGGGTTTTGCTGTTTTCCAAAATAAAACCAGAAGTCTTCATCCTAATCATACAGTTCCTGTGCTGACACATCTTTCAATGAGTCCTTTTTTTAGGATTTTTGCTAGTCTAGTGTAGCGACTTGTGCATGTAACTGCTGTGCTTTTCACTGAGCTCTAAATACTTTTGTCATTGTTTTTATGGGTTATGGTGTTAATTACAAGTTCTGGTTAGACTACAGGAATGTAGTTGTTGACTTCATTTAAGAAGAAGAATTTTCAAGAGTGAAAACACACCCTCAATAAACCTCAAGGGGAGTTCAGAGCATTAATAAGTATCCCAGTGCTGCGACTCCACTGAGTAGAAAATCTGCAGCTAAATCTCAGGATCCTGGGATTTCACACCTAAGCCAGCACTGCAAATAAACACCCTGGGACATGACAAAATCAGCACCCCAGCCTGCCCTCCATCTCTCCTCTCCATGGGCTGGGTCACTGATGCACCATTTGTTTATATTCTCACACAGAGCTGCAGCTGTGAGACAGAACTACCCCCAAACGTCCCTTCCCTGTTGGCAAGCAGCAGGATGAAGCAGCCAAGGACCACACTGCACACACATCAGGGACAAGGGAGAACAGCCAAGGTCAGTGCTGTGCACCTGCTCCCCTCTCTGCAGCAAACATCAAACCACACTGGCTCCTCTCCAACGAGGTTTTAATCTCTCTTAAACACTCTGGGGATTTTTTTGACACAATATCAACATAACATTCCTGCATCCTCACATAAACTGGGAAGTGCTGATGACTGGTGGAAAGAGCCTCGCTGCAAAGCTTTATAGGTCATGCTCCTCTTTGCCTCCTAGAAATAAACTGTAGGAACAGAACAGGTTTCTCACAGCTTTTCCTGGCTGTCTAAAGCTCAGGCTTCCTAGCTAACATCTTTGTAGGATTTGCCACAAGCAGGCTTTTGATTATCTAATGACACAGTAGTCCTACTAAAGGAACTTGCTTAAGTTTACTTGGCTGAAGTCTGGTGGGGAATAATTCATGGATTCAAGCTAACAGGCAGAAGGGAAAAGAAGAAAAAAAAAAGCATTTGTCAGAGTTTAATATTCAACTTCCACATCATGATTAGCAGTTTTAAGTGGGACTGCTGGAAAACAGCCTTTTCCTCCAAACCTAGAATGGTTTGGGTGAGAAGGGACCTTTGAAGGTCACCCAGTCCAACCCCCCTGCAATGAGCAGGGACATCTTCAACCAGACCAGGTTGCTCAGCGCCCCATCCAACCTGACCTTGAATTTTCCCAAGTACCATGTAAGGACAAGCACGATTGAAAATACCGAGGAAATAACTCAAACAGCCTTCAATTCTCATTCAACCCCCAAAGGTACAATGCAGCATCTGCTTTAAGAGCACTGTTGAGGCAGTAGCAAACCCAAGATTCTGACCTACTAACTGAAGAGATAAGCACCTGCTATCAGCTTCAGGATGTAAACTAACACTTCACAGTTAATGCAACCTCCTTTTGCCACTGGGTGAAATTCAAACCAGGCTGCAGCCACACATAACCTTTCCCCTGCAGAGAGATCAAAGAGCAAAACTAAGCAAACAATCCTTTTAGGAAAAAAGGGAAGCCTGTACCCTGCCTGGGGAAAGGGGGGGGAAACATAAATAAAAATATTTTTTCTCCTCCTTACAAGAAAAAAAAGCTTAAAAGAAAAGTAAAAATAAACAATTCCCTATTGGAGCTTAAGCTTTACAAAACTAATGTGAAAGAGCTTAAATGAGCCCTACCACTGTAGCTTACATGGCCACCCACTATCTTCTGCTTCAGCATGAATTTAGATCCTCATGAGCTCCAGGGGTGACAGGCTCAAGCTTAATCCATGTTCTGGTCCAGATCAAGATCTGCTTCTCTTTAGAAGAGGTGTATGACTCCTATCAGTGCACCCAGACAGAACGAAAGGCAAACAGCTGGAAACCTATTAATTCCATGTATTACAACCACTTAGGCATCAGGGATGACACTGATGCAGGGATCCCCAGCAGTGCCCATGTTTTAACAGTCCCTGGAAAAGGAGCAAGGACAGACTTTGGCAAAAACATATTCCCAATCCAAAAAATTCACACTGTTTTACCTGATGGTATGGTTGCATGCCAGTAAGGGGGAAAAAACATATTGACCATGTAAACAGTTGGTCAGAATAAAAGCAGAAGAGACACCAGCCTTCACTTCTGAATAAGATTTCATTTTGTAGCATGTTCTATGGCTACCTCAAATAAGTGATCACCTCTCCCAAAGAAAAACAAGAAAGATATGCAGGAGTATGAACATAATTCCAATCTTCTGTAGTGAATTCAGTCTCTGGTACAAAATTAAGCCATTTGTCAGCAGTGCCACATCTGTGAAGAAGAGGATCAACACATTACATTACAAAACAGTGTCACAACCAAAGCAGTTTGCAGAAAACTCTGGTGACTAAACTCCGTTTGAAAGCATATACCAGATTCCTAGTCAGCTGGAAAAGGTTTTAAATCACCACGTAGTTGTTAGGTTCCCTGTTAATTCTCCAGAAAGAAAACTGGAGTCATTTTACAGTAATAAAAGTGCTCTGATCCAAGGACACCAGACACAGATATATAGACAAATGCATGTGCTTGCACACATAACTGAAACCAATTATTTCATGTTCGGAAAGTGGATTCAGGCCCAGAGTGAAGCAAATTGTACACAAAAAAAGGAAAAAAAAAATCCCTTTTTTCTTTATTGATGAGCCCATCAGCAGTGCCACATGCTTGTATGAAGGAGCTGGGCATTTCGGCAGAAGAGGGCCAAAAATCCACCTTGTAGAGAACACCAAGATTTTTTTTTTTATTCCTATCTTTCTTTACCCTGAAACTTTGGTGCATGTGGGCCCCATTTAGCTGTAATCCACCCCTGGCGAGGAGCACCATCAGTGTACACTGTGCTTCACCAGAATAAAGGAAATGAGATGCACAGAAAGAGACTGAAATAATATCAAGCCTGAGCTATCATCCCACAGGAAGGAAATTCCAGGTTCTCACAGACAGCACCCCACATCACCTCAGTCCTCTCTGCCCTGCAGCCCATATGGTCTTTCAGGGCGTCTCCCGGGACCGACAGCGAGCGCTGGTGGTGGGTGATGTTCTGCACACCACGTGTATCACAGACCCATTTTTAGAGAATTCTGACCCAGTACGTGAAGACTTTCAGTCCCAGGGGACTCCAATAAATAACTGCAGGTGTGTGATAATTTACACAGAGGATCAAAAAAGCCCTTCAGTCTCTGTTTCAGTGCAAACCCCTGTTCTTCTCTCCTCAGGAAGGCCCCTGCCACACCTCCCAGGGACTGACCCCTCTCCAGCTGCACTCAGACACCTGGAATTCCTCAGGAATTTGATAAGCCACGATCAGGCAGTTTTTTGAAAAGAAGACATGCTCCATTTAACAGAAAGATGCAAAAGAGAAGGGAAAAAAAGCTGTTGGAACAACAGTTCATCCCAAATGTCTGCCACCCTCAGCCAATACAAATTTCCAAGACACTCCTTGACAGCGACAGTCTCACTGGAGCAGGCTGCCCAGGGATTGTGGAGTTTCCATCCCTGAGATATTAAAAACTTGAACTGAAATGGTTCTGGGCAGCCTTCACCTGAGCCTGCTTTGAGCAGGGACCAGACAATCTTTGGAAGTGCCTTCCAGTGTTAACTGTCCTAGGAGATCCATGCATTAGTCCAGTTGGAGAAGCACTGAGGAAGGGGAGAGGCTTTTTTTCCCTCTCTAATAAGAGAACGACAGCAGGAATTGCTTCCCCTGGATCAGATCTAACTGATCCCTGCTTCCAGAAATAAGAAGCTGAAATAGCTTGCATGCCAGGAACATACAAGTGAAATTGCCTTTTTTTTTTTTTTTAGGGACAAATTAACACCAGTGCTTAACAGCCAATACTGGTTGCAGCTGGTCCTTTGACACGTTCCCACAGCTGCCTCCACGTCCCCCACACCTGAAGATTCTTCAGAGGACATGCCAGCACACAGCCTGGACAGTCTGCAGCCTGAACTGGATGAGGAATCCCAAATCCAGGCAATAGACAAACAGGGGATGAAGTGGGATCCTGCCCTGGGCAGGAATAAACTAGGTGACCCCTTGAGGTCTTTTCACCCCTACTTCGTACACATCAAAAAATCTTGAAAATTAGTTCTCCTTAACCTTTGAAAGTGTCCAAAGGTTTATCATATCATTCTGCTATCAAACTCTGTCCTGCTGTTTCTTCATGGCAACATATTATTTTATGGGATTCCAAACTCCAAACACACCAACTGCACTAGAAGGCACCAGGAAAACAATGACAAGGGACAGACCTATCTCAAAATGTGGTTGCCAGAAGACACCAGACCAAATAAATGGTTGTATTTTCAGAAATACAGAGCATGCAGGATTCAGATATTAAAAAAATAGATCCAACACACACAATGTATTAGGGTCAACAATCTCACAGGCCTTCTAAGCAACTCCTGTTCCTCTCAACACTTATCTCAAGTTAAAAGACACTTCAAGACATCAGTTTTTCAGTATAATCCCTGCACCTCTGGGGGGCTTTTTATTCATTTCATGAAATATCCAATGTTCACCTTGATGTCTGGTAGACCCTAATACAAAGTGTGCAACAAGATGCTTTTTAATGGCATCAAAAAGGCATCAATGTGTGAGCACAGCAGGAAAAACCAAAGAAGCTCCTGCTACTCAGCAGTTGCCATCACAGAGCTGATGCCTCTTTTAACATTTCTCTGCAGAACTGCAAAGTTTTTAGCTGAAGTGTAGGTTATGTCTTGCCATGCAGACCTCAGCAAGGCATGGCAGTAATTTTTGGTTTCCCTTCAAATGTTTTTACTGAACCATTTCATGATATCACTTGCTTCAGTTTGCCAAGAGTTAGAGGAGGGAGAGAGACCCAAAGAACAAAAAAACCCTGTGATTGTGGATGTTGGGATGGGAACAGTTCTTTAGCATTCTCTGGTTTTCCATTTCTTACACAAATTTACTGCACTTGAGTGCAAAAGTGGCCTCAACAAGTAGGAAGCAGCAAGCAATGTGAGTTATGAATACTATCTCTGGTCTTGATAAACTCAAGAATTTTGCACAGGTTACTTAAACTTTCTTCCCCAATTTTCCCAGGTAGAAATTGGAAGTATTTACTCCCATTCTTTCTTTTGATGTAGTCATCTAAATGCAAGTTTTCTCTGGTAGAAAGACTATCTGCAACATCTTGGACAATGGGAACATCATCTTAATCATAAGGCTTAATCCAAGGCTGTGCAAGTCTAACCTCTCTTAGCACAACTTAGTCTATGACTGTTATTAAAACTATATAATAAATACATTTAAAATACCTACAAATACTAACGAGAAACTAAATCCCACAGGTTTAAACAACAAGCCAAATGAAAAGTCAATTCAATTTCTAAAACCTACATTTTAATATTGCCATGTGGAAGTCACAGTGCAGGTGAGCACATCTGAAACAGATGCAAAACACCAGTGGACAGAAGCAGGAGAGGCAGAGCCAGCAGACTGGAACTTCAGCATTCCTAAGTGATTAATAGTGACCATGAAGATTAAAGTGACCTCCTTGCTCAAATGGAAACAAGGACAGAAAACATAGGGCATTTGAAAGCCAACACCTCCCTGTGAGCAATAGCAGCCATTAAAGATTTAAATGATCCCTGCATCTCATTGAAGTTTGTCCTCTATGTGGAATTTTTCACATTCGAAAAATAAACTGTTGAAGAATAAGAAAATGCTCAGGTAGAGTATTATCAGCTAGACTAATAATATGTAATTATGAAGTATAATTATTATACTGATCTCATCAGCTTCTATTTTCAGCTACAACCAGCTCTTTTAAGTTGAAACCATTCACTCCCTGGAGCTGTGTTACAGTATATCCACTGATCTCTCAGCTGGGATTTATTCCAGCTTTCCACCCATCTCACTATCCTTCACATTATCATTTCTGAAATCTAAGCACACTGTGATCCCCAAAGCAAGCACAGATTTTTTCAAGCACAAAAGAACCTAATTACTGCTCTCAAGCACCAATTCAATTTATGCAGGCATGCAATCCTCAGGTTAGTAAAAGATGGGAGGCAGATGGCCCACAATGATGAAATAGCAGGTATTTAAAGATGAAATTACAGACAACTTTCTTTGCTATACCACCACTTAATCCAAGACTAAGGAAAGTGTAAAGCAATGTGATAAACTGCTGAATAAACAGACTTTTAGGTTGTCCACTACACCCAAGATGAACCTGTCCAACAAGCAAATACTCTGCACCTATAATCAAACGGATCTCAAACACACTCAGCACTGATAAAGTACAGAACAAAAAAACCCAACCTCAACCCACCCACCAGAGGGTTGGGACATGCTGACTATGTAACTTCTGGGTCATTTTTGTCCAAGATAGAGATCATTTTCCCTCCCTTAACAGCTCTCCAACTCCAGCACAAACAACGCTGTCCACCTTCCCCACATGCCCAAGTTTCCCAGCTTGGCTGGGCTGGGCTCAGCCCACCCTGCTGATCACACCAAGCCACACAAGGAGCCCATCAGAAGAACCCTCCCTGGTTACAAATTAGATTGTCTTGAGTCCAAGACCCGTGTCTTCTTAAGGCTCTCTCCCATTGCTGGGCACCAGTGCGTTTCTCACAGCGTTGCGTATTTTTGAGCTGACTGGTCCCAGGGAAGAGCTGGGACCTTTCCTCCTTCACAAGAAGGGGTGACTGTCACCTCCAGCATTACTCCTCCATGGCAACACCAGAACCAGCTCGGGGAGCACAGAGGGAAGCTGGGTTCTGTGGCTAAGGCTGGGAGCCATTGCTGTTCCCACCTGGATGGGCAGCTCCAAAGGCTCACAGACTGCCTACAGTCAAGTCCATCCCAACAAGCTCAGCGGGGCCAGGACAGAGACCGGAGCGCTTTCCACAGAAATTCCCACCACTAAGTCATCAGTACAATCCTGGGATGACCTGGAATGACCTACAATCCTCCAAGACAAGGACAGCTGGGGTTAAGACACGCCAGGGACCAGCCTAGGAGGCAGTTCAGATGCAACTTCCCAATTCCTGTAGAGGGAAGTAAGAAAGGAAGGAAGGGTTTAACTGAAAGGCCACGGGTCACTACGTGCCAGCTGGCCCCAGGCCAGATGTCCTGCTCAACTCATTAGTAGCCAGCAAGTTCTTCCGAGGTTGCTCACCACGACAGCTACTGTCTTCAGAATTAAGTCCAGAATTAAGTCCAGAATTAAGTCATAATTAAGACCAAAGGGAAGAAGGGAGCACAAGGCTGCCCAGCGTACACATTTTGCTCAGTATCAGGATAACAAAGGTTGAGATTAATTGATACAGACTGCACAAAGAAAATTCAATGCCTGCTTCAAACTCATTATCTCTTAACCCATCTTTACTGTCACTCATAAAACTTCCCTCTGGAAATCCATCTGAGGAATCCACTGTTGAATTTCAGCCCTCAAGCTATGCAAAGAGAACATATGGGAGCTTGAGAGATGATACATGCTTTTAATTTTCATTCTTAAGACCTACATTTGGGCATTTTAAAATGCTGACTTAACTCAAGAGAATTTTGAAGCAGAATATAAGTGGCAATGGAGGAATGGGAGTCCTTGACAAACACCACTTCCCTGCCCTTCTCACCAAGCTATCCCAGTAACATAGGGACACAGGTAAATCCTGGAATTCATCTGTTGAAAGGACTCTGTCTGAAACACAAGATGCTTCCAGAAATGGACTGTATGGTTTTGTTTGTTCTCAGGAGACTTGACAGATACCATATGTGAGCTTCTTCTGGGTGGGTACTTTGTGTCCTCAACATCTCTGACTCTGAAAAGTCTTATAGGGGAGCTGAAGTGAACTGGATTAAACCTCTCCAAGGAATCACTGCCACCCTATAGGTACCTCTCACTCTCTGTAGCAACTCAGAGCATCCTCAGAACTTCCCTTCCAGTGGCTGTGGCATTTTAGTCATTCTCATTTTATAAAGCCTGACATTTTCAACCACAGATTTTCCAGTTTAACCATGCCTTGTTTCTGTGTGCAATCCCCTTAAAAAGAGAGTGATGTTCTTATAAGAATCTTAGCATATTTTAAGTTACCTTAAAATAAGTTCCCATGAATACTTTCACACAACACTGCAGAGTCCTTAAGTTTAGCAAGAATGATGAAGTAATTTACAAAAAAAGTTGTAGGGCCAACCAATTATCTACAGGACTTAAAAGAGAAAAAGCCCAAAACTTATTTTACACTTGTACAGTGAGAAAGGCACGTCAGGATCCACTCTGCTTTGGTGATCAGGAATGCACTTATGACTCCCACAAGGTTTTATAAACACTGGGCTTAGCTGAATCACAGGCCATATGGCGTCTGATAATATCTGTTCT
>NW_016690426.1:83252-103243 GCF_001604755.1 Lepidothrix coronata
GGAGGAGGAGGAGGAGGAGGAGGAGGAGCGGGGGGCGCCCGGCGCTCGCAGCCATGATGGGCGCGGGGCGGCCGCGGGAGCCGCGCCGGCTGTGCGGGGCGGCCGCGCCGCGGGGGGGAACGGGACGGGGAGGAGGGAGACAGGACAAGGGAGGAGGCGGGAGAGGGAGGAGGTTGAGGAGGAGAAGGAGGAGCGGAGCAGCGCCGCCTGCCCGCCCGGCCGGCCCGAGCCCCGAGCCCCGAGCCCGGCTCTCCGCACCTCCCCCGGCCCCGCCCCGGCCCCGCGGGGCCGCCCCAGCGCAGGTGGGAGCGCAGGTGGGATCCCCGGGGGGATCCACGCGTACCCCGGGAGGCTCCGGTCAGCACTCGCCTTTGGGCCCGGCGAAAATCGCAACCCCCATGTTTCTCACCCGAGTTTTGGGTTTGAAGGAGGCGTTCGGCAGTTCCCTCCCAGCGCGGGTGCGGACGCGAAGACATCCCTTAGTTCGCTGCTTCTGCGAAGATCTGACCCTCGTCATTCCCACGCAGGTAGAGAATGAAGGTTAGTTGTGCTTTTATATCAAAGAGGTTTTCTCAAACATCCCCGAGATGTCTGTGTGAAGCAGCTGCACACCCCACGCCCATCCCACGCTGCTGTTGTCCCAGCTGGAATGTGGCTGGAAAATTAATATCATGGAGTCATAGAATGGCTTGGGTTGAAAGGGACCTTAAAGCTCGTGCAGTTCCACCGCCCTGCCATGGGCAGGGACACCTTCCACTAGCCCAGGTTGCTCCTACCTGGCCTTGGGCACTTCCAGGGATCCAGGGGCAGCCACAGCTTCTCTGGACAACCTGTGCCAGGGCCTCCCCACCCTCACAGGGAAGAATTGCTTCCCAGTATCCCATCTAAACCTACCCTGGTTCAGTTTAAAGATGTTTCCCTTGTCCTGTCACTATCTGCCCACTTAAAAAGTCACTCTGTCTTTTTTTATGAGCCCTGCTTAAGTACTGGAAGGGTCTTTAAGGTCTACCTGGAGCTTTCTCCTCTCCAGGCTGAACAACCCCAGATCTCAGCACCTCTCCTCCAAAGAAAGGGAATACAAGGAGAATATTCCCTGTATTTCATTGATTTTTCTGCCGTGGAAACATTTGTATGAATGGACCAACGACAATTTACCATAAAAATAAATAAAGCATGTTCCAACAATTAAAATTATTGGGTCATGATCTTAAAAGGGGCATAGTAATCACAGCTCTCTTAGAAGTTAATAGGATTTGGGCATGCTAAACCCTTTTCAAGATGAAATCTCTAATTAACTCTAAGGGCCCCACCATGGCATATTTGGGTTTTACTGTGGGTAGGTGGTTTCTCCAATGCAGACAGATCCACTTTAAGCAGGCAGCACTCTTGGCTGTGTGCTTGCAAAATTCAAATATAAGGAGAGTGAATTCATGTCTGCTATTCTTTGTTTATAGAACTTAATTTATCACCCACACCAAATTATAGTCTCAGTTTCCTGATCAGATGACTCCCCAAAAAACTAACACAAAAACATCCTAGGAAACTTCAATAAAGAATCTCCAAAGGTCACAGAATCATCTGCACTAAAATTTGAGAAACTCCCTCAATTTGTAAGCATCTTCCTGAACAATTACTGCAAATATATTCCTCCTGTTTGCCCTTCATGACACCTTTATAATTGTCCTTCTAGAATGATACATTAATGAGGCTTTTCTTTCATGGTTAGTTTGCCACATGTTGCTTTTATGCTTGGATTCATTAACCAAATAGAAGGAGCAGCTTTGTAGCCTGTGTGAAGTGATTAGGGTTTCACAGGAGCCAGCTGAATCCACACACAGAGAATTCTGCTGTTGTGCACAGGACTGCTCCAGTTTGGAGGATGGGGACTAATGCTACTGAATTATACTGGATGTGGAGGGATGTAACCTGGCATTTTCCATCCACTGGGTATTCAAGCTGGGTCACAATCCCGATTTTAGGAGACTTCAGGAGAAATATGCGTCTCCTGTGACTCCCCTTGGCCAGGCCTCCCCTGAGGATGTGTCATGACGACACAGGCGCTTCTCATGGGAGGGAATGCAGGGTCAGGATCAGGGCCAAGCAGAGATTATTTTCCCCCAGAAAGAAAGGAAGATCTGGAAGGAAGCAACTGCAAAGCCTTTGTTCTACCTGCAAAGTGCAAAGGTGCAATCCAGTTTGGTGGTGTTGCAGTCAGTGTTTGCAGAAGGCTGACTGGGCTTTTTATCCTGTGCAGCTCTCAATGTCTTCAGTGAAATCTAAAGTACTTTCAGTTCTCTTCACACTTCTCCTTTATTTTCTATTTTGAGAACAGCATCAGAGCCATAACAATTTGCTGAGGGCAAATGCAGTGCCTCCAGCAGCATCCTGAAACCAGTAATTTGCTCCTCAGGGTGACATTCCCCTCACTCACACCACTCATGGTGCTCGCTGGCTCCTGTGGCACACAAAAGAGAGAGAGCAGCAGATGCCTGAAACATGAGATGTTCTTCCATGCATAAGAGAAAGGAGTCAACTCAGCTTAGTCTCTCACTCCCAGCCACACAGCACGGGGGAAAGATTGGAGAGTTCAGGTAAACAGTTACCCTGACAATTCATGTCATTCCAACATCTATAAATGCATGTTACTTTATGTGCATATACAAAGAAATCTGTGCACATTCTGACCTCTTTATTAGTGGCCAAAATTCTATCCTGTTTTTTTTTTAAAGCCCATACTCAATCCTGCTGTGACAGGACAATGAGCCACTGTGTGGTGAAATATTTCAGCTTTGAGGAAGAAGCAGCTTTTTGCAGACCTAAGTCCCACAGAAATTAATTTAAGCCATTTGTTTCAGCCTGCTCTAAACATCCACACCAAACACGAAGATTCCAGCTGAGAGAACTGTCTCTGGCAGTGATGTACTCCCTCAGTTTGACAGGTGACAAATTTTCTCTGAGGCAGCTTTCTTCTAATTTAGACTTGTTTCTCACACAGTGGAAAACAGAGGATCTATCCTGCTGATATTTATAGACAAGTCTATTTCCTTTCATTTACTTCTTCATCTCTGAGGACTCAAATCCATCCAGTTATTTTCCCAGCAGTTGAGTAAATGACTGTTGCCAACTCTTCCATGAAAGTCTCAGAGACTGGATTACTTTTCCTGTCTATTTATTTATTTATTTTGTACCCAGGGAGTTGAAGGGCTAGCTAAAATAGTGGTTTTTAATCAGGCCAACCTCCTCAGAATTGCTTAAGTTTGTGTCCAGTGTGATTTTCTGCAGTTACAACACACACACCAATTTATGTATTAAATATGTATAGATTAATTTTCATTGATCCTTTATTACAGAATAATCATTAAGCCTATAAAGAAGAAGGGTTAAAGACAGGACAGGTCACTTTTCAGTAGGCCCTGCGTCAAACTGATCTTCTCAAGATCATACTTGGTGTTTCCTCAAGTCAGTGCAGATGGTTAACATTTTCCAACCTCAGCCAGATTTTTCTTGGTGTAGCCTGGCCAGGTACAACCCCAGTGTACAAGTGATGTCTTTGCAGTCTCTCACCTGATGTTACAAACAGCACACAGCTTTTTTTTTGCATGGACACCAGCTTGAGGCTGTTCAGAGACAGAGACAGGCCTGACTTCATTCAAACCATTGTTTGAAATTCATCCAAAGAGGCACTAAGGCGGATGGAGCCAGTAAGCCAGACCTTTGCATTAGGCAAAGCAGATTCTTGTTGAAAGTCGGAGATATCTCTAGTAAAGTGGTACAAGATGCTTTTAATAACAATACCTTGAATCTATATCCCTTAAGCAGTCTATGAAAGCTTCAGCCACCGTATATTAATTAAATATTCCTTGCTTTAACCCTTTAACCCTTCTTCTTAGGCTTGATGATAATCTTATAATAAAGCATCATTGAAAATTAATCCGTATATGTATTTAATACATTAATCGGTATGTGGGTTGTAACCAGAGGAAGTCACATGGGGGACGACCTTAAGCAATTCCGAGGATGTTGGCCTGTTTAAAAAAAAAAATTTTAAAAAAAATCTCTATTTTAGCCAGCACTTCCATTCCCTGGACACAAAATAATCAAACAAACAAAGAGATAGATAAACAAATAAATAAATAAGAAAAAATTAGCCATTAGAAAATGGTATCGGAAAAGGACCCTTTGTGATAAGGAATATACATCTATATCTATATATATATATATAAAATTTATCGGGCTTAAAGCAGCGCCTTTGGCCTTGGCTGGGGAGGTGGAGGGGGCGCGGAACGAAGTTGGGGCGGAACCATCGGGGCGGCGCCGCCGTTTCCGGGGGGCGCTGGGCCGCGCGGCGCCGCCCGGAGCGAAGCCGCGTTGCACCGCCCGGGCAGCGCATGGAGCCCCTGGCCAGGGCGGGCACGGGCGGCGATTGCCCGGCCCAGGGGGGCGAGGGGGGCACCGACCCGGGCCAGGGGGGCACCGACCCGGGCCAGGGCACCTCCGCGGGCGGGCGGACCCAGGGCGGCTGGGCGGGGGCGGCTGGAGGCAACTGGATGACGGCTCACCCCACGGTAGGCCGGGGCGGGGGGCGCTCGATCACTGGGGGGTCCCGGTTTGCTTCCTGGATCCCGACAGGATTCCTCCGTCATGGCTCTGAGGGACATCTCGGGCCCCCCCAGGAGGTGTGCTGCGCGTGGAGATGTCAGTATAACACATATTGGGCATCCCGAGGGAGTCTCCGGCCTTCGTGGGGTGGTCGGGGAATGCCCCCGATCAGCAGGGGAGGGGGTTGTAAATCATGGAAACGCAGTCAGGAAACGTAAATGCCTTTAAATGTTAACTCCGTCTTAATTTTTAGCGCACCAAAAACACGGAGGGGTTTAATTTTGGACATCACCCTATGTTGATGTGCTATAGCAAAAATAGGTAAAACGATTTACCCAAAAATAGGTAAAATTGCACAAAGCTAGAGCTGTTCCAGGAATAGATGTGATCCCTCATTTATTTGTTTATTTTGCTTGCTTTTTAAAGTGCCAAGACACGGGGAATGCGGAAAAAGGAGCTTTTAAGATACTGTCAGAAAACAAGTTCTGCTTTTGATTGCCTTAAAACTGGTTTCAGGCTTCAGTGGCTCCTAGGGCTGTACAGATTCTGGGTTTGGTCTGTGCATGCTTAATATAGCTTGTGTTTTCCTTCACCAACATTACTTTTTGGGTCTCAGTTCACAGAAATGATGTCACTTGATATATCTGACAGTACTCAAGTCTACGCTGCATTTCTGGTGTACCTGGACCTCCTAGAAGGTAAATCATGGAATTGATTGGGTGGGCATCTCAACAAATGTCTTTGCCTGTAGGAGCTGTTAAATTAGTTGTTTATGCACTGGCAGGACCTTTCATAGGAAGGCCTTGGTGCTCTTTCTGAAACTTCTGTTGCTGAAGGTTTTTATCCTGTGCCTACCTGGAGGCTTTACAAAGATCTTATCCAGCACTTAGAGGTGCAGGGTTCCAGGGCAAAGACAGGCAGCATGGAAAAAAAAAAAAAAAAAAGCAAAAGAGGAGTAGGGGAAGGAAAAGGAACCTAGAAAGGTAAAGTTACAGGTTCAGTAGTTGGGCATAGAGTCCTCGTTTGTCGATTAATGTGAAGTTACTAAATCATAGTGTTTCACTAAGGGTACCATTTAGCAAATGGCTGATGTGTGCTGGCCTGTTTTCTGGAAAAGGCAGGGATTCCTCTAGGACAGGAGATCGTTTGCAAGTGTGGTGGCAGTAATTTATAACAACTCTGGTAATGTTATGTAATAATGTAGTAATTTATAACAAACTGTAGATGTTGTGCTTAGGGATGCAATTTAGTGGGGGACCTGGCAGTGTCAGGTCAATGGCTGGACTTGATCTTAAAGGGCTTTTCCAGCCTAAATGATTCTGTGAAATCCAGTGTAGTCTTCTGGTGTCTGCTAAGAGTGGAACAGAGTTATGTGATACATAAACTTCTGCCTGGATCCTTCCAAGTTGGCTTTATTGTAAAGGGACTGTGAGTAGGCAGCCAGCCAGCCTAATAAAAGTATTTCAGTTTTGCTTGGAGCCTGGTGGTTCTCAAGGTCAGGGAAGGGAGGGATTTTACAGGCCAGAAAGTGCTGTGTCTCTTATTGTTACACCTCTGAAGAAAACACCTTAATAGGCTTTAAGACAAGGTTTCTGTAATTGTGCAGCAAAAGCTTCAGCCTTACCCCTTCAAGCAGAAGGGAAGGGCCGTGTATTATCATGAATCATGTTTTTAGCACCTGTTCTTTCTCAGTTCAGGATACTGATAAAGTCCAGATTTGGATTGCAGTGCTGCAGATGTGGTTTTATCTTCTTTTTGCCTTTTTGGAAGAAAAGCTTTGTCAGACAGATCCCTGTTCACCATCTCTCAGCGGAGCTCTGGAGTCAGCAGGCTGGTACTGCTCTGTGGGTTTCTTTAACAGGATTGTCTCAGAAGGGGAATTTGGCAGATGAACGGGGCAGTTTTCCTGTGAGGAGAGGGAGGGAAAACAGAACCTTAGATGTTAACTTGAATATTATATTTGAATGATTAAAAGCTGTGTTTTGTGTCCTGGTCCTTCTCATCACTGACGAACCTTTCTAGGGAGAAACTGGCACGAGGTGAAGCCCGTTGGAGTAGCAGAACTGCAACTGGTGTGTTTACATGCACGTGCAAGAGAGCAGGAGGGTCTGCAGGTGATGGTGCCGGTGCCTGCCCACATCTTGATAAGCCATGAGAGGTGAGGATGTGGTCAGTACTTGTCTCGTGTTACCAGTGACATAAAACGAAGCACAGATGTATTTTACAGGCTGCTGATGGGTTTGTCAAGAGTGGAAGGGATGGGGGAAACAAAGGAGTGTTGTAGGAAAGCAACATCTCAGCCTGTGAGCAGAGTTAATTTGGGTGCTGCAAACGTACAGGCAGCTTGGAACACTAAAGAAATCTCAACTTTGCATCAGTTTCTGCCTCTCCCGCTCTGGAAGTGGTGCTTGGATGTCAGCTTTCCACAGCAACTGATGCCTGCTGCTAAACACTTGTTATTGTTTAGAGCTGCATGTGCTCTAGGAGATAACCATGGATACCAAAGTATGTGTTTGAGAGACAAGGTTAGAGTAAAAGACCTTCACAGCTTATGTTTTGGACGTTCTTTGTGCTGATTTTATACTCTGGGAAATCTAGTGATACTTTTCAAGTTGCTGGACTTAAAAGTACCTAAGAGGAAAGAAATCCACTTGGACCTGTCTAAGAATAAGTTTGTTTTGTTGTCAAGCCTGTGGATAAACCTTATGTGATTTGGTTTGCTTTTGTTTTGAAACTATACTTAGGCTACTTTCAACAGGAAATTCCTCTTACTTATCTAGAGTTTAATGTGTCTGTTATTTTTGACTTACTGTCCTTACACATGGCAGAGCAATTCTCAAGACAGCTCTGAATGTGTGATATTGCAGATATTTGCAGGCTAGAGAACTTCCACTTCAGTAATTTTACAGTATATTTTAACTGGCCCTTAGAGCAGCTCAGACATATAATGGGATTTACACCTTGATAAAGACTTCTTTCTTTTGCTGGTGTTTGCCAGTCTGCCCTGTGATGTCTCTGAAGACCTGGACTATTTCAGCAGCATAATATGGTTGCACATTTTTCAATTTCTTCTGTTTCTGCTCTTGGTAGGAGGTAGCTCAGGGCTGGTTTTACACATCTTGCAGACTTTTGCTGTTCCCTCTTGCTCTCTGGGCAGCAGCCTGACACAGTAGTAGGTAGCTAATTAATTACACTTAGTAGATGTGTGTGTGCACTCTAGGAATGATGTTTTTGCTTTTTTACTTTTAGGTTTTAGAAGTGACAGTTTGCTGTCTTGCCAACAGACTTCTATCTTCACTTTGCTGTGCGTTGGGTGAGGGGGAAGAAAATGATTTACTAGAGTAAATGGGGTTTAGTACTATCTATGTACCGAAAAAAATCTTATATTTGCAAGTATTGTTCAATCAGTTTTGTGGGCTTGGTCTTGCAAGAGAAATATGGTGTGATCTCCACACCAGAGGAAGGCTGTTGAGAGGTCTTGCAGGATGAAATGCTGGGTGTCATCCAGAAGCAGATCACACTCAGTGATCTGAGTGTGCAGTTCTCATCTCAAACGAGATTTTAAGTGGGAAAAGAAGGCAGCAAATTAGGATGTGGGATCTTTGAGGAATTCCACCTACGTGCCCAGTCGTCGTGCTTGTTTAACGTAGTACATTTCCCCCTAGGCTGGAAACTTCGATTCCTGGCATTGGGTCAAGGCCAGAAGCGTGTTCTGATCGACTTTTAATGACAGATATTCCACTGCATGTATGTCCTATCTTTCACTGTGTCATTGGAGCTTTTCATTGGGAGCCTCTGACCTTGTTTGTTCTGTGGTGATACTGTTTGCTCTGCCTCTGGCACCAGAGTGTCTGGAATCCTTTACTGGAAGGATGTGTGTTAGGGAGGCAAAGAGTGAATGCATCACATTGATTAAAAGTACAGTTTGTGACTAGGTTTTGCTACAGAGCAACTACATAGGGCATGCTGTCACTAAAATGAGCTGAATCCCAGGCTGTAATCCCAGGTGAGTCTGTAAAAGCCTGTATGTGCTCAATATCCATGGGTGTTGTCAGGCTGGAAGATCGTGTGCACTTGTGTTTGTGTTGTTGAACGTGCATCTGCATTTTGTTCAAAGCAGTGCCTTGGGTTTTGGTGTCACCTGCTAGAAGTAGAGGAGTTATGAGTACAAGTGAATGCACCTCACTTAATGTTGAAAATAAGCCCTTGGAGACACTTGGGAAAGTGAAAACATTCTATCCCCATTTCTGGGCCTGGAACTGCAAAAAAGCAAAAGCAACCAGTAAATGGCAGCATTTATGAGCAGCATTTCCTTGCTTAACAGTAAGGCCTGAGTAGGTTTGAATGTGACAAATCAGCCCCTTGCAATCAGACTTCCATCTTCATTCTTCTCTGTGTTTATAAGAGCTTATTGGTGAGGGGGAAGAGAATAATTTATTAGGTATTGATGGATTTTATTACTATGTATGTGCTGAAACAGTCTAACATTTGCAAATAGGAGTCAATCACTCTTGTGGGCTTGGTCTTCCAGAGACATAAAGGGTGGTTTTCCTCTTCAAAGCCACGTCAGCCAAGCTCTGTCTTCCCAGATTCCTACTTTGAAGATTCCTACTTTGCTGCCACTGGGAAGTGTGTCCTTAAAAGGCCAGAGTAAAGTTGCTGTGGAAATAACCAGCAAGACACCTAAGCAAATTACAAATACGAGTGCCCTACAAGAAAAATAACCTGCACAATGTTTGTAACCCATGATGAGATTTCATAGTGTCCAGTTTGTGCATGACAGTTAACTGCTGAAGGCAGAAGCTGTTCTGCTTACTAAGCTCATGATCATCCTGCCCTGACAGCGTAGGGCTGCACAGGAACGTGCTGAATCACAAAATCATGGGCTCTGAAGCAAAGAGACCACCAATGTAAATAGTCTCTTGCAATCTGCTTCGTGCTGTGCGTGCTTGCTCTCAAAATGAAGATTGATGAACCTTCTGCAAGCAGAGACCTGGGGAACAGGGTGCAGCTTCTGTCTGCCTTGGCCCACTCTCTCAGCCACGCACAGCTGGCTGAGGTTTGGAGAGCCGTGTGTTTGTACACCTCTGAATTCTGCAGGGATTCACACTTGCAGGAGGAGTTTGTAGGTCCATTGGCTGGGATGTGTTTGCTGCTCACTAGGACACCTTAGTGCACACCAAGTACCTAATTGTCAGTGCTTTCCAGAATTGTGGCTCCCCAGAGGGGAGGAAGCAGTCAAATACCGGGAGTGCTGCTTCAGAGCTGGTAGGAATGACTTGCATAAACCAAGCTTAGCAAAGGTAGGAGGGCTCACAGTGTTGACAGCTGGATTTTTCAGATAGCCTTGAAAGCCTTGGTCCTTCGAGGACCAGGGAGTTCAGTTTCCAGATCTAATAGAATTAGGCACTGTCTGTCCTAGACAAATAGCACTCTCTAAGAAAAATGTTACTGATAAACTGTCAGATTAAATGATATATCCCTGCCCTGTTTGTCTTCTGTGTGCAAGTGTTGGAAATGAAGGATGCAGTTGGTTGCCTGAGGTCATGGAGACCTGCAAAGTTTGGTTTAGGCTGAGGGAAAGACTTCTATTGTTAAAATGCTAACTTAATTTAAATGTTTCATTTTAAAGCTGATAAGCATCCTTAGAAAGAAATCTGAGGACTGGAAGTGATTTACTCTATTCAAAATTCATAGATTGTGAAATAAATATCTAATCTGAAGAAGTCCTGTTATTTTAAATGCACTGGAAATATGATGTGCTTCTCATCTTGCATCCTCTTGATGGTTTTGTCAGTAACTCTCCTGCTATAAGCATCATTTGAGTTTACTGATACAGTAAATCACACATTGAAAATGTAATTAAATGCTCCTAAATTCAGACTCTTTATTAGTATTTTATTTGGGATCGATGTGCCTCCTACAGCAGAGTTGGTTGTACAGTGTTGTGAGTGAATGTGCTGTAGTTGGTGTGTCTTGTAGGACTTTGCTGAATTCTGATTCCTCCATTTTGCGTGGTTTGTCTTAAACTTCCGTGGAGAAAAAGTCTTTATATTCCTCAGGGTTTCAACTCCTTTTCCTGACCAGTGTGGAACATGGTGTTTGCTTTGCTTTGTAGGGTTTTTTTTTCCAATTACAAAAAGCTGAGTTTCTTCTAGCATTCCCCATTCCTGTAATCTGGAAACAAGCCCCAAGGAACAGTGGTGTCCTTTTACACCTTCTCCCACCACCATGTGCTCCTTCTCACATCTTTCAAGGCACTGGGTTAATCTTGCTGCCTGCCCTGCAGCTGGGCCTGGAGCAGCGTTCCTGATGGGGAGCTGTGCTGGCTAAATTCAAGGAATTGTGCTTCCTGGGAGGTTTCCCCTGCTTGGTGCTGACCCAGTGTGGTACAATGGCATGCTCCAGTGCACCGAGTAATGATCTCTGCTAGTGGCACAGAGACCAACTTGTGTTGACTCTGCAGCCCTGCCTTGGGTGGAGGGGAGGGAGCAGTTGGGGCTGGCCAAGCCTGCAATGAATTATTCATCCAAGTATAAAGGGCAGATTGAAAGCCTTTGGCTTTTATGGGATGGAAGGCAGTAGTTCCATTTCAGCTCAATGGAGCACTATGCAACCTCCATAAAACTGCTCTGAGCTTTCAGTGTTACGCTGCTTCTCAGAGGTGCTTGCATGGGATGTGGCAATGAAATGCTCTTTTGTTCATCACAAAACTTTCTGCTTGTGCTATCTTTCTTTTATGATTCTGTTCTTAGTTTTTGGGCAGTGATTTGAAACCTCAAGCTACAGCTGCCTCAGAGTCCCCAGCTGTACACCTGGTTCTTTCTGTGGGGAGAGAAGGGCAGTGTTGTTTTCTTAGGAGCAGATCATTAGGAGAGACAGCACAGATTTCTGATGGGTGTTGAAGGCCTGCTTTAGTACCAAGATAGGGGAAAGATGGAAAATTCCTCTCATCTCTTTGGATGGATTGGTATGGATTTCTTTGTTTTGTGGTTGGGTTTTGGTTTGGTTTTAAGGTATTAATTACAACAGTAATAGAAGACCAGGTAAGCTCACTGTTGCCATTTAGTAAAGGCAGATACAGGTAACATTTACAGTGCTGTTACATTCACTTGAGTGGTCCTTGCATGATGTCAAATAAGTTACACTTGCTCTTAAGACTAATCCTTTGGTAGAAAAAAAGCAACCTCTATTGACAGTAGTTTGTAGTTTTCTAGAAAAGCTTTTCCAAGCCCTTTTTCTGATGCAAAGTGCTTTAGAAATGCCAGCTCTTTACTTTGGATAAGTGTCCCCTTCACTGTGTGAGGTGAACTCCTTTGCATCTTCTGCAATGTGAGGTGAATGTGAGTTTGCTTCCCGGGTGAAAAATGAGGGCTTTGTCCTGCTTGCATTTGGCTTTTTGGGAGCAGATTCTGGATTGTAGTGAACATGGAGGCACCATCAGTCTTTACTAATGGGTTTTCAGGCTATGCTGGAAGCCTTGGACTGCATGATCTGTAACAGATGAGAATACTTATTAAAAAATACTTAATCTTATTCTACTTATGGGACTTAAATAAGACTTTTGCAGTAATTCTTGTGATGTCTGTATTCCCCTAGCTTCTATATGTTATTTTCCTTTCACGGTGCCTTTGTTCAAGGCCTACCTCTTTGTGTGGGAAACCTGAAACTTCTGGAACTTCTGAACTTACTCACTTTACTTGGCTTTTCTTCCTGAGGAGGGAGAGAGAAGGGAAAGGAGTGGTTGGCAGGGTATTTTAGCTCAGACTTCTCCCTGTGCATTGCAGGAACATTCAGGACTGATTGTTCTGTGTGCTCTCCTGGGGCTCTAGATTTTTTTTTTTTCCCCCCAACCAGGTAGTTATTGTCATAAATCCTGAGAAGTTGGCATGGATAGGGTTGACTGCCCCTGATCTCCCTAGCCAGGCTGAGCCTATGGATGAACACGTGCTCAGGTGATGGAGTATTGTGTCCCTCAGGAGGTGACAAAGTGACATGGTGCATTCTGCTGGATGTATTGGTTTCCTCTGTTCCAGAGGCTTCTCATGTTTGACATTTTCAGAAACATTAAATCCACTTTTATTAAAGCAAACCCCGTCTTATATAACTGACATCATCTGTATGGCACAGCAGGTGTACTGGTCATTAAGGAGCTTATTTATAACCATGAACTTGTGACTGAAATCAGTTGGCTCTGTTGGGGGTGTTAACACACCGGCTTCTTGTCTAGGGCTTCATTTCAGTCATTGAGTACAACTGTTGTGTGAGGTGGGCAGCCTTGAGAGCTGTATCTCTTAAATTAAAGGCTTCTTGCCTTGTTTAGAAGGTCAAACTTGCATTCTTTGAATTTCAGAAGGCCAACAACACTTCTTGCCTTTTTTTCCCCCCCTAAACGGTGTTAGATACATCAAAAAGCTGTACCATTCCTGCAATATTTCATCTTCCTGTTTATGGCAGGTAGCAAGTGCAGTGAAATTAGAACCCAGATGTTCTCTGACTCCTTTGAAATGTCTGCTGGTGCAGAGAAATGTTGTGAACACGCTGGACACAGAGGCTGACGGTGATGCCTTCAGGGGAGGAGAGGAAGGGACGGCGGCGTCTGATACAGACTTCCTGAATTCCAAAGCTTATTCTTCTAAAAGATACCCTCTCACCAGTCTGCAGATGTGCTGCATTGCATTATGCTGGTTGTGGTATGCACAAATGAGAGCTCTTGGTTTGGGTTGCCTGTTTGAGAGAATGGGGAAGAGGAAAACTGCATTAGCAGTTGTAATTCCTTATGGCGATAGCAGCTGATTCCCCATGTGCAGTGGAAAGCACTGGACTCTGGGGACAGCACTTAGCAGATCATTCTGAGGCAGTGGCATGGCTTTGTGCCCTTTACATAAACCCTGGAACTTGGTCTCCTGAAAAGTAAGTCAGGGATGCACAGAAATGTGGTTAATCTGTTGTCAGCACCTGGCCGCGTTTGGGTCATGGCGCATCTTCTGAATGGGGGGAAATAAAGGTGCAGATGTTGGTGCTTGGTATAAGGAGTTTATCTTGCAGTGTAAGGAGAAATCATGAATGATCAGAAATCTGGATCTAAGGCCTCAGTGTTCCATCCATCCCCCAGTAGACTAGGAGGAGAAATGGTGATAAGTACTAAAGAAAATAGGAAGGAACTTCAGCCCTGGCTGACAGGTGAATACAGACACTGCCTGAGTCTGCTCCCAGATATGGGGCTGTCCACACTCAACACCAGTTTGGTTTCTTTGGCTCCCAAAATATCTTTTGTGGGTAGCTATGTCCTCTTATTTGGTCTTTCATTGTTAATTCTATATCATGTTCCCAGGAGAAGGAGAGAGATTAATATCCATTGCTTCCTAAAAGCCATGGATAGTTCTTTCCTCAGTGGGTCTCTGCCAGTTGTCTGGCCTCACCAATTTATTCAGAGCTTCCTCCAGACACTTGGTGGTGAGGTGTGAGGGTGGGGAGGCCCTGGAACTGGGCCCTGGTTGCCCAGAGAAGCTGTGGCTGCCCCTGGATCCCTGGAAGTGTCCAAGGCCAGGTTGGACGGGGCTTGGAGTGACCTGGGCTAGTGGAAGGTGTCCCTGCCCATGGCAGGGGTGTTGGAACTGGATGACCTTTAAGGTCACTGCCCACCCAAATCATTCCATGACTCCGTGTGTGACAAGTGGATTCTTGCTGTGTACCCCTGAACAGGGGCTGGAAGTGACAGGAGCAGAAGGTGCCCAGGTGGCCAGGACAGTACAGTCTTTCTTACCTTATTTGTTCAGTTGTTATGAAGTGTGCTGTTGTAGGAGAGCCAGACTGCAGCTTTTCACAGCCACAGCATCCCTGTTGCATGCAATCACTGCCTATATTGTATTGCCTTGCTTTATGTGTGGGCCAGTGGTGAAAGCAAAAGGCAAGGCAGTCCTGGATTTAGCCAGGCTGAATTATGCACAGTTCAGAACACAGATGGATCTTAAGAAGGTCACGGGCTTAACAATGCAGGCTTTCCAGGCTGCTCTTTATTCTCTGCTGCCTTCCATTTGGCTTTTATTAAGGGATCAAAGAGGTTTCGAAGGAAGATGATGATTAAAGTTTGAAAGCTGATGCATTTAGAAAAAGCCTTATTTTCAGCTGCAGTGTCCAGCTTCAGAAATGCATGTCTTCTGGTGGGGGAGATCTCCAGGGCATGTGAAGTGAGGGTGGTTTTTCCCAGTGCGTAGCTGACCTGTTCCCAGAGCATAACCTCTTCCAGCAATCCCAGACAAACCCTCTGGATGAAGGAGGAAGCTTCCTGTGGAAATCTCGGGGTGGGGGTTTTTATTGTTCTGCCCCTGGGCACCACTCTCCTTCAGTACTTGTACTCCAGTCGTGCCAGGAATCTAAAGACTCCAGGGATCAGTGTTGTCCTCAGCTCTGAACCAAAAAGTAACTGCCATATTACTCTTAAAATAAGCTAAACAGGAAAAATTGCATAACTTTGTCTTGAATTTTTAAAGAAGACATTATTTATGCTGACTGTCCTGAAGAACATTAGTCTTGTGGCTTCTAGTCTAGACAGGGAGGTAGAGAAACCTGGCTTGGGTTCCTGGGTCTTCCACAGTCTGGCAGAGAACTGTGGCACAGAGACTGGAAGACTTGCCTCTACAGATGGATCAAGTCTTAATTATTTAGTTCTCTAATTGAACACCAGGTGTTATTTAATTAGATTTTTTATTTTAGCCTAATGAAAACAGGGCCATTAGAGATTGCCATGCTAGGACTGTGGTAGCTGAAGGATGGCTGAGGCACGTGCACAGGAATGCACCTAAGGAAAGCTTAGAAGTGTGTGTTGTGCCATTTCCAGCAGAAATGTATGAAACCGGTATATTTGTATAAGATTCTCTGTTATTTTCTTTTGTTTCTTGATTATATGAATTTGGAATTTTATTAGAACAGATACGATGTTTTCTTTAGTGGAGACAAGTTTGCAGAATAAAACTAGGCTGAATAAAAATAGCAATTGTGCACTTCTGCCTTTGTGCCATCACAGGTGGTTGTGGACTCCTTTCTAACTGAATTTTTTTCTTTTTCTAGGTTAAGGGAAATACTGAAAGAAGCCTCTCTCCCCCCAGAGGATCCTGACACCCCGCTGTCAGTTACCTTGGCCATAGTTGAGACAGATTCCACAATAGTCTATTATAAAATGACTGATGGCTTTGTAATGCCAGACCCTCCTGATGATACTGAAGATGGGGACAATAAACAGTGGAGAAAGAAAAGAAAGAAGCTTTTCAAATGATTAGGACAAAACCAAAGACTTCTCTTGAACTCCCGTGCTCAAACCTAAACAAATCCAGGAAGCGATGTGTGTAAATAAGGGCTGTGCTACCCTCTGCCCTGGCAAATCAAGGATCTGGTCAGGGAGAACAGAGGCTTGTGCAGCTGCACTGTAATGAAATGCCATTTGGGGTATGAAATGGGTCATGCTTTGAGACAGATTGATCCTGACTAATAAATGTACTTGTGAGATGTTTCCAGAGCTGGGCTCCTTTCTGTCTGGTCAGGTATACAGCGGAATAAACACATCCTTACCCATACTGCAATTACTGCTTACAGGTAAATCTGGAGGGTTTCTGGCAGGAATACTGATACCAACTGAAGAGCTTTGTAGTTTACAGTGTCTTTGTTCTTAGCACTGTCAGAAGCACTCATGCTGCCCCCCAGGCTACATTTCTGAACGCTTGCTTGCTTTCCTCTGCTTTTGGAGAAAAAGCTATTCCACAGAAATACTTTAATTTTTTTCCCTGCAGAGGGAAAACTGATTTATAGCAACACCACAGGCAACTAAAACACCAAAGTATGTCACCTTCTGTAGTATAAGTGAACACTAGTTATCTGCTTCATGCACCAAGCAGGTTTCTAAGCCCATTGTCATTCCTAGGATTTATTATTTTTTTGGACATAGCTTTGCATGTTGGAACTGGCTGCCCAAGAGATGCTTCAGCTAGGAGTCAGTTAGGAGGAAAAAAATTACTTTTAGTTTCTTCTACAGGAATTTTCCACCTCTTTCACATAGAGATCTTCTTCAGGTTAAACTTAGAGTTCCTTGGCACTCAAATAGCATCCTAGGAGCAGCTTCTTGAGCACAAAAATGTCCATGTGACAGCTATGAGGCCAAGGATCACACATTCAGAATGTGAAGCACAAGAGCTCTTTTTCTGCGTGGGTATAAGAATGGGAGTGAATCCAAAAAACCAAGCTGGAAATGAAAGACTGTTTACTATCCTTGTGACTAGGGTGGATGTTTCTATAGTTGTGGAGTTTGAACCTGCTTTGGCCAAATGTGCTGAGAGACAGAATGATCCCACAGGGGGAGCCTGGGGCAGGACAGCCCTTGCACCCTTGGAGGAGAAGGGTCACTGTCACCTGGAGCTCTGCATGGCCCCTTTTCCCTCATACAGCAAGGGAGGACCGTGGGTCTGAGAGCTTTAGTCATGGAGGAAGGCAAAGAAAAATTCTCTCTCTGTGTGTTGCTCCTCTCATGGAGGAAAACCATCATTTTATTTTGGTCCAATGCCATACTGCCTTAAAAGGGTACCTGTGTGCTGACTCCTGACGTGCTGCGTGTGCCCTTCACATCGATATTTCATGTGCTCTGTGGCTTATTCCATAAAGTAGGTCTTGCAATTCACTAGGCTACATCCCACCAGGTAAATTGTCCTTGTTAGAAGCTGTTAAGTACCTCAGCCCTGCTGTGAGCATGTGCTGGAAAAGAGCTGAGTTTGTGTGACAGAGGCTTTAACAAATGGTGCGCATGGCAGAATTTATATCTAAGTGACACGTACTTAACCCCAAAAACAAACTATTTTGCATTTGCTTCAATTTCTGGGAAATGCTGCCAGTTTGCAGTTTGCTGTATGACTGATGCTTGGCTTTACCCTTCATTTTATTATTTCCATGCACAGAAAGAGGAGCATAACTTGAGCCTCCTTTTCTATCCTCTGAAAACTGCTGATCCAGGCTCCAGAAGCTGAGTTGGGGAAACTGTGTCCAGAGGCTTTGATTTCTGTTTCTTCTTGTGTCCCACTGAGAAATGATTACATGGGCCTTTTTCCAGCCTCTCTAGATTGTGGTGGTTCTTTTTTTCTGAGGGAAAAAAGCATAGAAGAATAAATAATATCACAGCACTGTTTGTCCCATAGGTATTACAATGTAAACATGAGGATGTTAAATAAGCTCGGAGCCAGCTGTGCTGTTCCTTTACATGCCACTGAAGTATTTCTCTGTGTCAAGCCAACAACACAGACTGGAGCCTCTGGTCTTCCAGGCACTGAATAAAGATGGGGAGAGAATTCCCTTAGAAGTGTATCAGTTCAGAGCAGTTGTGCATTAACGTTCCTGAATCCGTAGTATCTTGGTGCTGTGTCTGACTCTGCTTTAAGTGTTTGTGAGACATCCACGGAAGCATGAGCCATTCACACCACTGCAAAGCCAGCTCTTATTTCAGCCCAAAACATTTTACAGGCTACATCTTGCCATCTTTTAAAGGTTGTTTTTTTTTTTTTAAGTTTTATTTGCCGAGCACAGCTTGATTTGTTTTACTGATCCCCCTTGACCAACAGCAGGTGACTTAAACTCTTGATAGTATCATTTTCTGTTAGATTATTGTTTCAAGCTTTTTCTCTCTTCAGAAGGATGTTTGCATTGAAGCTTCCCCACCGAGTTAAGAATGACAGAAAAGCAAAGTGATGTTTTGGTGTGGGTTTGGCGGCGAGACTCGATGTCCGGTTACGTAAGTCAGCGCCCGCCTTTGCTTATGCAAACTGTGCTTCCTTGAGGCATTGCTGGCACTATCACCCCAACTCCTGCATTCAGCCTGACTGTTTGCAATGCACACAGAACGTTTGATGTGAAAAAACACCAGTGGAGAAGCAGGGAGCCTTGTCAGATGCATGAAGGGGAGCTGCAGTTGCAAGAAACACGCTGCAGCGGAAGGGAGCAACTCCCACGTCCCTGTGTCCACGCTGGGCGAGCAGGAGCACGTGTGGCTGTTTGGGCAGCAGCTCCTCTTGTGGGAGTCCCCTTTGTGGCTCTGTGTGTGCTCTGTGTCAGCTCAGTGTGGAGGGACACTGGAGCTTTGGCCTGTCATCCATCCCTGCTTCCCAGGGCACGCAAGGGTGGCAGAGATGGCAAGCAGTGATGAGGTGAAGGTGTGTTGCTTCCACATCCTAAGCAGGATCTCATCCCAAGCAGGATCCCATTCCCTAAAAAATGGCCCTCAGCATCCCTACAAAACACTCCCGTTACTCAGAAATCACTAGAAGAAGTATATGGGCTCTTGCAACCCGTTCTCAAGCTGAACAAGGTTTTCCTCAGGATCTTTTGCTTGGACACAACATTGGAATATTAATAACATTACTAAAACCAAGCAATCTTCATCTTTTTTCTGGGTCAGCAAACCAACAAAGTTTATTTGTTTAATTTAAAACTTTATTTTTCTCTAATAAAGAATCCATGTGAATTTACTGATCATCCTACCAGTACTGCAGATCCATAGGAGTTAGATGTATCATAAGTTGTCCCAGTAGTTTCCAGGAAACTAAATGCTATTAACTAGCCTGCAAGTCCTGTTTTCTATAAATGGGCTCATTGTTAACCTCCTCTAGTCTTCCAGGGACCAATGATAGGACCCAAGGGAATGGCATGAAACTGCCAGAGGAGGTTTGGGTTGGATCTCAGGAAAAGGTTCTTCCCCCAGAGGGTGGTTGGCACTGACCAGGCTCCCCAGGGCAATGGGCACAGCACCAAGGCTGCCAGAGCTCCAGGAGGGTTTGGACAACACTCTCAGGAACAGGGTGGGATTGCTGGGATGTCTGTGCAAGGCTAGAAGTTGGTCTTGATGATCCTTGTGGGTCCCTCCCAGGATATTCTCAGGATATAATTCAGGATATAATTCTAAAAACAGCTGCAGCTGCACCTCATATTTCAGAGTACCCCAGGGAGCTGATGGCTTCTCCGTTTCTTTCCCTCATTTCTCAGAAGCTCCCACCTAGGTTGGCACCATAAGGCCAAGGAACCCAGACTCACTGCCTTCAGCAAATCAGACTGACAGTCCATTTGCCAGCAGAATTAATGAGCACTCTGACTCCTGATTAGTTACACACAGCGTGCTGTTTTCAAAGCACCTGACTGACATAATTTATTGCCCTGACAATTTATTGTCTCATTAATCATTCTTTGCATCCCCACCTAGCTACAAGCTTCTCCTCATGTTTCTTGTCTGGCCTTCCAGACAAGTTTGCCAGTCCGGAATGGCTCTGCTCATCTTTTTCATGGCTTTTTTTTTTTTCCTCCTTTGTCATTCCTCTAGTCATCTCATTAGCAAATTTTTTACTATTGCTTGCTGCCCTCTTGGC
>NW_016690426.1:103330-150963 GCF_001604755.1 Lepidothrix coronata
CATAGCTCCACATCCCTTCATTACCCTCAAATTTATCTTTTCATGCTATCTGGGAGGTCTCTTTTCTTTCCAACCTTCCTGTCTTCAGCTGAGGTGCCTGGATGATCCGTGAAGAGCCATCTACGCCTTTCTCTGTCCTAATCCAGCTACCAACTGGTCCTCTTAATTTCACCAGACCAATCCTGCTTACCACCAAAAATTTGGGTAAAATCTGAAGCAAGGTCTTGTGAGCCCTATACCAATATCCAGCCTGCACAGAATCATAGAACGTCCCGAGCTGGAAGGGACCCACAAGGACCATCCAGTGCAACTCCTGGCCCTGCACAGACACCCCAACAATCCCCCCCGGTCCCTCAGAGCATTGTCCAAACCCTCCTGGAGCTCTGGCAGCCTTGGGGCTGTGCCCACTGCCCTGGGGAGCCTGGGCAGTGCCAACCACCCTCTGGGGGAAGAACCTTTCCCTGAGATCCACCCTGAGCCTGCCCTGGCACAGCTCCAGCTGCTCCAGGGTCCTGTCCCTGCTCACCCAGAGCAGAGATCAAGAGGCTCCTGGAAAGCGCTGCCTTCGTGGTGCAGGGTGGCTGTCACCCCTTTCCACCACCCCAAACACCTCAGTGAACCCCAGCACGGGTGTTGGCTGGATAAATCCGCAGGTGGAGCTGGCTGGAGCCAGCCGGTGGTGTCTGCACCAGAGGGCGCTTAGACACTGCCGAGCCCGAGCCTTCCTGCTCTGGGAAAGCTGGAGCTTTGCAAAACTCCCCTCGCACTTTGTTCCTGGTTCTCATAAACAAAAGGAGGGGGGGAAAAACCTGTCAGCAGCAACCCCCACGATGACAATGCTCCATTCTTTAATGCTGGAATGATATTACTGAAACCTAGCTGAAGAGGGACTTTGGGCAAGGGATGGAGTGACAGGACAAGGGGGAATGGTTTCAAACTGAGAGAGAGTAGGTTTAGATTAGATATTAGGAAGGAATAGTTTACCGTGAGGGTGGGGAGGCCCTGGCACAGGTTTCCCAGAGAAGCTGTGGCTGTCCCATCCCTGGAAGTGTCCAAGGCCAGGGCTTGGAGCAACCTGGGCTAGTGGAAGGTGTCCCTGCCCATGGCAGGGAGGTTGGCATGAGATGATCTTTAAGGTCCCCTCCAAACATTCTAGGATTTTATGATTCTCTGAAATGCCAGCCTGGGTTGAGGCTGAAGGAATGGTGGCTCAGTCTAAAAACAGGGCTCAGGGATGCTGGCAGGTTCAGTCCTGGATCTTCCCAAACAACCAAAGGGTTGTGGAAGTTGAGGCTGCCCTTGCCCTAGGAAACAGGTACACAATGTCTGTTGAGGGGGTTACTGTGTGATGCTGTGAGGTGAAATCCTGTGCCCTGAGCTATACAGACCACAATTGCCCCGTTTTTCACATTAATTTTGAGTCCTGCAAGTGACTTTGCTGTAGTAGTTTTGTATTCTCACGGACAAATGCATTGCAAATCATAGAAACTAAATGGATCTGAAGTTTAGACTTTATCTTGGAGGTCTTTTCCAACCTTAATGATTCTCTGATTCCATTGTCTGCCCATGCCCCTGATTTCCATGGGCAGGAGTTACCAAATCCTTCTGCAGCCCTGAAGTCCCCCGCCCTCCCCATGCTCCCAGCCAGCCCAGACACTGTGTACTCAGATGTCCCCTCCTTTGTGACAAGTGAGCATCTCCTCAACACACTGCTCTGATAGGACCATTTTATGGTATCACCATAAAGTCGGTGGGTGAGATTTTCCATTGCAATGGACTTTTAAACAATGGAGTGAAAAAGAACATGATTTTGGCATTCCAGGGGGGCTCAGCTAAACCTCCCTGCTTATTAATGGCATTACCTGACTTAATTGGGCTGAATGGTAGAGGGTTCAGAACGCTGATTGTTGTCCACTTGTCCATCTATTAGCAGAAAAACAGGACTTTGGGGTGTTTAAATCCCTCCTGACCGTCTGGATCCTCTGCAGCTGATTTTTCCAGCCCGGAGCCTCGGGCAGGGTGTGAAGCAAAGGCAGTTTCAGTAAAACACCACAGAAGAGTCTTTTGGCTGTCCAGTGCTTCCCCTCTGCTGTCTACATATGTTAGACACTGTGGCAGCCTCTAATTAAACAGCCAATAGGTTTCTCAAGACCCCTTTACCTTTTAATTCCCCCTCATATGATATAAAATTACATCCTCTGTAATGGGAGTTGAGTCCAGCACAGTGGTAATCCCGACTGCCCACACACCTCCTGCCCAGAACCTTGCAGTCTACCTCCTGGATTCATACATGTACCTTTTGAAAGCCTAGAATAAATATCCAGAGGGAAAACTGCAGCTTGAAACCAGCCATAAAAGATCATATTCACTATAAAAGAACATAAAGATGGCATAAGTAATACAGTATTGTACAAAATAAGTGGCTAAGAGAGACAAAAATTACTTGCTGTGCCTAAAAATATGTTGCATTCTTCAGGAAATTGTAGAGCTAAGGAGGAATTGGTCATTCTCTCAGGAAAATTTAATTTACTGAAAAAAACAAAATTGAAAGTAGAAGGAAAGTATTAAATCACTTGAACTCCAGCATTTAAAAATATATTGATTGTTTTCCTGAGAAGCAGGTTGCTACTAGTCGGGAATTTATAATCATCCCTGTGTTGAGAAGGGATGGGCTGAGCTGATGCCCTTGCTGAGCTATTGCTAAAGCAAAAATACCAAAACAGAGTGATCATAATTACCAGCAAAATGGGTTTGGAGATGAGACAGTGGGATGGTGAGAAAGTGTTTAGGAAAGAAATTGTGAGTTGTAGATATCAAGGGAAGTATCAGGGTGGAAGGAGGTTGCTCATGGACTTGTTCAAGGGTTGATCTCAGGTCTTGTATGGTTCAAGTGTTTTAATTGATGGTGTTGGACTAAACACAAGCACAAAGTCAATGAAGTGTCAAGGCAGAAAAAAATATGGAAAAATGTGGAAATTCTGTGCCATAAACTTTGGTTTCCAGATTAGGATGGATGGAAACCAAGCTCTGAATGTACAGAGGAAGCTTTTAGCAGCTTCTCACAGAAGCCACCCCTGTAGCACCTCTGCACAAAACCTGGCCAGGCAAACCCAGTACATTTGGTCACTCTCAGCGAAGTGTCTCCAAATGACAAGGCTGTGAGAAGACAAATGCAATTTCTAGGACTGCTCAGGCAAAATATTCCCAGTAGAGACATGTATCCCAGTAGGTACCAGCACTGAACAAGGCACCTGCCAGCCTGCAGCGCTGGGCATTCGGGTTCCATCAGCCAGAGTGGGAACAGGGAATCCCTCCTAGAACAGAGCGTGAAGAACTGGGGGTCAGAAAACACAAAGGGGTCCTTAAATAGGCATCTGCACATGCTCAAAGGCTTCTTCCCCACATGATCAACCCCAGTTCTCCTGGAAATGGAACTCCACAGTGAGGAATATCAGGTCAGGCAGCGCTCTGCTGGTCCCTCTGGCCCTCGGAGGATGAGGCAGCTCCTCAGAGGACTCCACACACACAGACCCTCTTCTCCATGGTGGGAGAGAGAGGAAACAGTTCCCACATGCAGGCTGCCTCCCACAGCGTGGAGGTTGTGTTACATCCAGGAATTTGGTTTCAAGACCATCAGGCTAGGATCAGAGCTAGCTAGAAACGGTTTTGAAGGGTATTTTTTTAAACCCAGCTATTACAATATGTTGTCAAAGTAATGCATTCAGCTAAAAGAGTTTTAGCAGAGCAAAGGGGGTTTACATAGCAGCTGAAAAAAATCAAAAACCTCTGGGTGGTAATTTACCCAAGTCAGACTAATTCCCCTCTAGCTTGTTCCCCAGCAGCATCTTTAATTGCTGGAGCCCACGTGAGGAAAGGAAGATAATAATTAGCTGAGCACTTTTCTTGCCATTGCTGTGAGCCTGCAGGGACTTTCCAACATTTATCATTTGGTTAAATCATTTTGTTCTAGTGGCTTGATAAAAGGGAGAGCTGGGATGGAGGTAGGATGTTTGTGTTGTGCTGTCCAGGGTATTTCTAGGATACTTCAGGGAGGTGAATTTTGTTGGCACATCAAAGAACAAGAGGGAATTTGGGTCTGTCATAGGAAGTTTTAGGGTTGCAAAGCCTGGCACTAGGAGATCCCAGAATTTAGGCTGCTTGTGCATCCTGAACCTGACCTTCTTGTCACCCTGGGCTTGATCTTCTTGTGAATAAGTTTTAAGAAGTCTTTTATTGTAGGTTTCAGTACTTATTTTTCCATTCAGTAAATGTGGAGCTGCTCAAAAGTCCTTCTTATCCTTCTCATCAGCATGTTACTTTATAAGTTATTAATCAAAGGGTGTCTGGATGTGGCCCTGAATACAGAAGTCTTGCCTTTGGGGTGTTTCACCAGAATATCAAAACAAAGCACAAATATTAGTGAGCTGTGAGCATTGTAATCCTATATAATTAGATCAGAAAATTAGGCAGGGGTGATGATGCTTCCTTTTGCAGCCAGAGATCTGAAGAACAGAGATTAAGGCCGTAAGTGTCTATTAATTTCCAGTGCTGAGTTTCAGATAATGGGTGCTTAACTTTTTAATTTAATTTAATTGCTTGTGCCTAGCAATTCAACTTCACTTCACTGGTTCAACCTGCCGTGGAAGCAATAGCTAAACCAAAAAGTCTTCACACCTTGAAGTAAACTTCATTTCAGGGGGTTGAATTGGGATATAAAGAGGAGAAGGGACTTGTTCAGGGCTTGTGTGTGCTCCCACCACTTTGGTATGCAGCATGGTTCTTCCCCTGAAGACTCGAGAGTCCTCAAGTCCACCTTGAAATAACTCATCACAGCAATAAAGCCCTGCACCTCCTGATTAGTTTTTGGTTTTGTTTTTTTTTTTTTGGTTATTTTTAAATTTCATCTCAGGGATAATCGTGTGGATTAAGCAATGTTAAGATAGCTACAAGTCACAGTCCCCTGGCTGGGGCTTGGCACAGCTCCCAACACTTGGTGTTTCTGGGGTGGAGAGTTGGGCTCTGGCTGAGCGTTGCCTCTCTCAGCACTTGGCACCTCAGCCCAGCAAACTGGCAAAAAATCTTTTTTTTTTTCTTCATAGAATTGTTTTTCTGCCAATATATTCAAATCTTAACGGGTTTTTCAACACCTTTGCAGCTCAGGTGGTTTTCTGTTGGATTGACTGTACCCTTCCCAGGCAGTGGCTGCTCCAGGATTGGTGTGCAGTTTTAGAATCACAGAAGGGTTTGGGTTGGGAGGAACCTTTAAAGGTCACCCAGTCCAACCCCATGCCATGAACAGGAACATATTCCACTGTAACTTCAGACATTGCCGACTGGATTCGACTTCTGAGCCTTGGACTCCCCTCTGTTGGTGATGTGCTTTGCTTTGATACACCTCTCCATATGTCTACCTGTGTATATAGAAACCCTGCTCTTTAATGCCTCCTACAGCAGCAAGCTGTTCTTCTTTGCCCAGAGTCTCCAGATGGTGCTGAAATCTTCAGAGCTTTGGGGGTTTATTTCTTTGTTTATTTTTAGATAACTTCACACACCTGGGCCCTCATCAGAATGCCTCAGCCTTTCCACTTACCAAACAATCTCACTTTTAGCTCAGTTTTTGTCCTCGCTGCCTGTGATGAATTGTCTTGGTTTATTGTTACTGTTGGTGCTGAAGTTCATTTTCTAAATCTCTGTTGTTTTTTCCCCTTCCCAAAATAAATTTGCAATTTCCTCTGTGTTGGGATCTGTTATTTGCTTACCTCCCTGCTGGATCCAGACCAAGTTTGCTGAGGAGACTTGGCTATTAAAAAATAAAAAAGAGAACCACTGATCTCATGTGCTGAGCCCCAGGCCCAGCTCCACCACCAGCACCTTTGGAAGGGTCACACTACATCCATCCTCCTCTGCTTCGGTGCCTTTGGGGAATTAGCCCCCAAATCAGCATTTGGCAAACATACAACTGTAACCAAGTTGGTTTTATTTTGGGGAGGGGGGAATGCTGAGCATCTCCAAGGATGGCAAAATTAGCAGGCCTATAGAAGAGCAGCTCGATTATGTATTCTACAGCTTCCTTGTGAGGACCAGAGGAGGGGCAGCACTGATCTCTGCCCTCTGTGAGCAGGGACAGCACCAGGGAATGGCTGGAGCTGTGCCAGGGCAGGGTCAGGTTGGATCTCAGGGAAAGGTTCTTCCCCCAGAGGGTGGTTGGCACTGCCCAGGCTCCCCAGGGCAGTGGGCACAGCCCCAAGGCTGCCAGAGCTCCAGGAGGGTTTGGACAACGCTCTGAGGGACAGGGGGGGATTGTTGGGGTGTCTGTGCAGGGCCAGGAGTGGGACTGGATGGTCCTAGTGGGTCCCTGCCAATCCAGGGCATTCTGTCCTTCTATGTTTCTCTGTTTCTATGCATGTGTCCTGTTTTCCTGGTCAGCAGAGCTGGCTGTGGCAGTGTCCTGGCCCTGGCAAATCTTGGTGTGCTCCCAGCTGCCAGCACGAACCAGCATTTACTGTGTGAGCTAGAGAAGCCCTCACATTGGGGCTGGGGGCGGGGGGGAACCAACGAAGTCTGACTCAGCAAAAGTTGCTTATTTTCCTACTGTCATCAGTTTTGGGGAAAAAATCCCCAGTGCTCCTAATCACATTGTACAAGCATTAGAGAAGAAAATATGATTTTAACGGAAAGCTGGGACATTTTGTAGTTCATTTTTTTCACAATGAGCCAGAGTATCATCTCTGGGCAACTCCCCCGCCTGTGCAGCTCCTGCTCACAGGTAGTGGCCCCAGAGCAAAGCCGTGGCCAGCAGCTCCAGCCCCTCTCCCCCCATCCCACGTGGGAGCCGGGTGTCCCCTTTCCCCACCTTTGGTTTTGGAGCGAGCGCTGCAGCTCGTCTCTCGCTCAGGCTATATTTAGCTGCTGTTTGGTGGCATTTCCAGCTTTCTATTTTTGTAAATGCCATTTCCCAGGAAAGCAGCTGAGCCGCCTCCGATCCGTGCGAGCACTGGGAGGGAGGAGCTCTCTGTTTGCCGTGCACATGGATAATTCACCTGTGCCAGTGCCACAGCTGGTGCTGGTCCAGCCTGTGCCCGCAGCTCTGCCAGTGGGATGCTGATGCACAGCCCATTCCCCTTTCCTGTAGCACATCCCACACCCATTCCCCCTTCCCCTATAGCACCTGGAAAGGTTTTCCTCCTCCTTGGCATCCTCCCCACTGCCGTCCCTACTCTGACACCTGCACGGGTCAGGGCACTGTAGGGCTGGAGACTGGGTCCTGCTTCATTGCAGCCGTTTCTTTCTGCCCACATGGGGTTGCATGGAGATAGATGTATAACTATATAAATGTAAAAAAATATATATGTATAAATATAGCATATAATTAGCATGATAGATAGTATATAAATAGCCCCATGACTGAGAAACTCACCCAAGGCAGGTGAAAACAGCAGTGCTGTCACACTGTGGCACAAGAACTGGAGGAACCTGAAGCTGAAAATCCTGCTCAGTGATTACTCCAAGCCCTCTTGGACTGATGGGGACAGCACACAATGACAAGCCACCACCTGATGCCCATTAGCATCCAGCCAAGCCGAAGGGGAGAAGCCACCAAGCTGGATTCAAGCCCACAGGTCTATTTTTAAAAGCTCATTCACTCTCTGTAACTGGCAGCATCAATTCATTCTCACAGACAGCACACTGGTGCCTCTGAGGGTGATGCATTTAACCCAGCGCTGTCTTGGAGCTGTGTTTAGTTTTTACACTATTTTCACACAAGAAGGTGCTCATGAGGCCCAGCAGTTTGCTCATTGAAGGCTTACAATAATTTCAGAAGCTGCACATTCCCTCTTGCAGTCTGGTTTACCTGCAGTGAAAAAGGGATGTGGGCAGGAGCAAGCAAATTCTGTCCTGGATTTTTCTTTGTTCTTAGCAATAAATTCTGCCCTAAAACTGATGTGTTATGATAGCCTTTTCAATAGCATCCTGAGGTCAGTGCTCCATAGCATACATACTGCTGAAGTATTCCTGAATTTCATTGTATTTGCTTTGATGCTTTTTTCCTTTCTAAATTATTCTGTGGGTTTTTGTCACAGTGGGCTGATAAACTGTTCCAATATGGGGACAGAGCAGATACAAGCATAGCTTGTAATAGAAAACTGAGCCCATAAATTTTAATATTTATTATATAAACTGATCAAATAAATTACTGTCATTTCCTGGCCCCAACACAAACTCTACTCATCCATCTCTCCATCATCACAAGCATCTGAGCTGAGAGAAGCACTCTCAAGCCCTGTGAGAAAAATGGAAAAGCCAGAAACCGCCTCAGTATTTAACACTGGAGAGTCCATTGTATCTTCCTGTGCCCAGATAAATTTCTTTCAGCCCCTCTGCTTCTCCTCATGCGATTCTTCTGATGTTATTCCAGGGCTGATATCAGGCTCCTTTGATGCACTGAAATTCCCCAAAGAACAATACTCAAGTTTCGCACACAATCCTTATCTGCATGTATATATTCCTTCTCTCTGCCTCTAAGGAATAGTTTCCTATGATCTTCCAATGTTTATTTAGGTCATTTTTGTCTTGATCCAACTTTCTCTTTGGAGAAGAAAGGCTGCATATGTTTCTTCAGATGTCACTCTCCCTTCAGTACCGTCACAGTAAATACACAGCTATGAAGCCTTTCCTCCATGTAAACATTGAAATGTAGAGAAAGTTTCCCAGTTATCTCCAAGATTTACCCTTGGGGTAACTTCTCCCCTTGAAGTCTGTATTAGCTTTAGCATTCACTTCCATTAGAAGTATTCACCCAACGTTGAGGCAATTTCCAAAGCCTCCACCCAAGTTTCTACTACCAAGGTTCTCCTCTCCCAAAGCTTCCCAAGACATATTCTGTGTATGTTCTGTGAGTGCAGCAATTCACTGTATCCGTAGGAACTTAAACTTTTATAGATCTGATTTCAGCTAATCTCTGGATATGAAACTGTTTGATAGCAGGAACTACCCCAGTCTTGAGGCCACCCTGTCCTGCTTCTCCCTGGGTAAAGTTCCCTTGCCTTGGTTACCAGCTGCCCTGCCCAGCCACTACAAGATTGCAAAAGAGGAATCCTCCCTAAAACAAGGCTGGGTTTGTGTCGAATTATCAGACAGTGAAAGTTATTCCAAGGCTACTGAGCTGGTATTAGTGAGATCACTGAATTTCTGATGGTCTCTGCAATTCACCCCGGCACAGGTATCACTCACACACACATAACCAGTTTGTGCTTGGGTAAAACAGCCTCCAGCACAGCCAGCTCGGCAGGAGGAGGGCTTGCTCGCTGCTTTTCCAGCTCCCAGAGCCGGAGGGACTGGAGCGGGATGGGGCTGGAGCCAGCTTTTCCCACATGGGATGAAGAGGACAAATGAGCATCTGTAGATTCAGCTCACAGGCTTTGGGAGATGCTAAATGTCTGCCCAGGGCTGCTGGTCTTTTGTAGGCACTAATCTGCTGACATGACAGCTGGATCCACTCGGGTGGATCCTCGGATAAGCACAAATTTCCATGCTAGGAGTCTGTGTGGGCAAAGAACAAAAGCCCCTTCGTGCCAACAGAGCCAGGTGCCAAATTCTACTGGCTGTAATCTCTTGGTGAAACCACTTATCTGAAAAGGCAGGAGGAAGCTGGCTCCAGTCCCTTGCATAATTAAAGGCCTGGTGCTCTGGGCACGTACCTTCGGAGTAGAAATCTTATTCCCTCACTTCTCAGCTCCCAAGGAAACATGACTTAGAGTGACCTGGAAATGTATAGGATCAAGATCTCTACATCCCTTGCTTGCTATCTGATGGTTCCAGCCCCAGCTCCAAGCCAGGTGTGGTTGAGTATTTGCATCCATGCTGGTGGGAGTAGGTCTGACATTTCAGCCATGGGTATGAGCCTGTGAGATGAGCATCTACATCTCATCACATGATTTAAAAGCTACTTTAAGTTTCAGAAATACATGGTTCTGTATTCATATATATATATATATATATCTATATCTGTGTGTGGATGTGCATAAAAACACACAAGTATAGGTGAGAGAGGGGGCTGTTCATATCAAAAGCAGATTTAATAAGGAAAAAAAAATTATTCCCGGGTGTCTGAGGATGTTTCACTATGGCCCTCAGTGCCTTGTCTGCTGGAAGTTATTTCTGGCAGACAGATTTTACTGAAAAAGTTCATTTTTCTCACCCAGAGAAAAACATTTATTTAACCAAGCCCCTGGCAAAGAATAAAGGTTGGATTGTCCTACTTACATCAAATAATTTGTGTTTAAAAGTTTTATATTCCTCTGGTGGACACGAGTGGCTAAGTTTAATAATCTTCTTCTTAACCTCCATTTGTGACTTGTCACAGCAAGGTGAGCAGAGGTCTTTGTGCACTCCCATGGAGACCAAGGCAAACTCTTCAAGGAAAAATATGCCATCACTCTGCTATAGCTCTGCTTTCTGCTCCAGAAGGTGCACAACACGGGCTCTGGTTTGTTCCTCACCACTCAGTTTTACTATTCATGTTCCCTGTTTTCTGCATGGTTGCTCCCCCTCTGGGGGATATTCCTGTGCTTTTTACCCACTTCCCTTAATTTCTTGCCTGGAAGTTTTGTCAAGGGTAGCTCCCTCCGACAGCTGCCTGGGAGCAGGTCGCATTTCCAAAAGGCTGGGATGGGAAAGGCAGCAGTTATAATCAAATACGGCTGCCTACATTTTGGAGGAAAACTTTTGAAAGAGAGAATCTTAGAATCACAGAATGGTTTGGGTTGGAAGGGACCTTAAAGATCATCCAGTTCCACCCACCCTGCCATGGGCAGGGACACCTCCCACTTGGCTTCCACCACACAGTTTTTCCATTAAAGACAGAAACCCCTTGAGGTGAGGCCCAGCATCCTCACGCTCACCTGGGCGGTTCTGCTTCTACAAGCATTAAAACTTGCCCTACTTTAATGTCCTCCCCAAATTGCTAAACTAGATGTGCATTTGGTGGATGGCCTTATCAAAAACAGGGGATCTCTGGAGCAGGATGAGGGCCTGACCAAGCTGAGTCAGCACTGCTGATGGGAGATGGGGCTGAGCTCCACGGGGATTTCCCTGGGAGATGGATTTGTATATCCCTGAAAAGATAGATTTTCCTAAACTGCTCCCCAGCTCATGATGGTAAAATACTTACACTTCTGTGTATGGTGCTGATGAACAGCCTTCATACACTCACTCAAGCAGACAAGCTATTTTTGCATGAGTAACCCTGAAACTCTTGATGGGATTGGAAGTCTGGCAATAAGAAGGTTGTGTTCTGCATCCAAATGGAGTTATAATTTTACTGCTGGGTAGTTTATATTCAGACATTGCTGCTTAAGGATGTAGCTGTAGGATCAATGATGTCAAGAAAGCAGCAAATTAACCAAAAACTCATTTATAATGTCAATTCTCTCTAGAAAAATGGCTATTACTGTTGGTGCTGGAATAAACCTGATTGCTCAAGTGGGTGAAATGCATCTTCTGCGGTGTTCGATCCCAGCTGAGGTGCTGTGAATAGCAGTATTGAGAAGCATTTTCACAGGCAAGTGTTAGACATCATGACTTTGTCTTTACAACACAGTATTGACATAACTGTGCCAGCAGTGGGGTAGGATGTGAGGTCGTGACAGAAGAGTCAAATCCAGCCTTTTCCCAAACACTGCATTTCCACCCCGATGGATGCCAATGCATGGGAATACACCAGCATCAGACATACAGAGCTGGGTGTCACAAACGTCCTGAGCACCCTGCAGCAAATTTCTCGTGTTGTGGCTCTAAATAAACATTGGGTCACAGCAGAAACAGGAGACGTGGTGCCAGTCAGTGGAGAGATTGTGTTAGCCAGCATGAATGCATGCCAGCCTCCTGCTACCAACCTGTTAGTAGATCTGTGGGTGTTGAGCTCTTGCTGACCTACTCTGAATTACGGGGGGTGAGGGTCTGAGCTCCATTTGCACAGGGTGTGGGACCTCACACAGAGGTGGCACCCCCACTGACAGTCAATCTCATTTTAGACAAGCTTGTCTCCTAATGGTGCCTCATCTTTTGACCCTGTAGGTGGGTTTGGGTCTTCATCTGCATTTACAGTTGTGTTCATTCACAGAAATCAATTTGTAGTGAACTAATTCAGGTCCCAGCATGACTGATCTAGTCAATACACCAGCCTGGGGTGGGGAAACCTCCACCTGATGAACCATCTGCAGATGGGGTGGTGCTGGTCCTTTCCTCAGTCACTCCCTGCAGTTTGTGCTGATCTTTTGCAAGGAGTAAATATGAATACTTGCCAGGTTACTCTTTCCTTTGACATACATCTCTTAGGTGCTCACCCAAAGTGCTAATCTCAACCTGTTGGAACAGAAGAAATGCAATCCCAGTTGAAAAGCAGAAACTGGTTTAGTCTACTCAATATTGTCCTCCTTAAGCCTGGCAGACTCTCCGGTGCCTGGAAAGGTTTTCCCCCAAAAAATGTAAAAAGGCCAGGTCTGGGAGACACCACCAAGACATAGAATGAATCTGCTCTTATAATAAATCCCCGGGGCTAGTACTAATGTGACTATTTTCCAAGATGGAGTTTTCACACGTCAGTATCGATGGATACCTAAAACCAATTTTTTTAGAGTTCATCCAAGATAAATACAATAAAAATCTAACAGTATAACAAGCCAGCTCCTACTGACTTCAGAGGGAGCATGGATGCAATCTGACTGTTTCAAGACCATACAGCACCCTTCCTCTGATTCCAACAGCCTCTATAACCTTTGCTGATTAATGCACTGTAGTGCATTATGAGCTATTCAGGTCTCCATGGTTGGGGGTGTGTGAGCCCTAGAGCTCTTCCGAGCTGCTTATCTCCAGCTGCACAGCTTGTGGGCTGAAGGGCACGGGCAGGAACCCAGTGCTGATGACAATCCCGGGATAAGAGCTCCAGCTGGCATGTACCTGTCTCAGCTCTGAGATGCCATCACTGGATGTTGATCCTTTTGCAGAAGGAAGAAGCAGAAAGTGTGTGGCCTCTGACAGGCCCTTGCAGCCATCAGGATGGGAATGGCTCCAAAAGGGAATACTTAGCAGATGAAAGATGTTTGTTTTCCATGTCATCTATCTTGGATATGCTAATCCATTTTGTCATCCCTCAGACTTGGAAGTGACTGTGTAATATGGCCTGACAAGGAAACTGTCAGAAAAACAGGCAAAGCAGACCACTGCTGTCAAACACTTGACTTCTGAGTCCCCCTAGGTCTCTATTAATTCATTATTATGCACTTTCGCCATCAGTCCTTTGATCCAAAGGACAGATGACATTAGTGTCCAGCTCATGAGCAGGTTTTAGTGAAGTCTGTCCCAGTCATTCTCTGTCAGTTCAAAAATCACACATGGAATATGTGCACACCTTCCTGAAGAAGTCTGACTACAGTCACAACCACACGTAGGCAGTGGAAGTGAACTGTTGTGCATGGGGGGCACAGACTCCCTGGAGGCAATGGGACAAACTGGGTTTGCTCCAAGAAAATGGACAGGGGCATGTCCACACCAACCAGGCAGCAGGTTTTCAGGTCAGAAATCCTCCTTTTACCAAATTACAGAATTACAGAACTACAAACTAAATGCAACCAGTGGCAAAGGTTTGGTCTAAACATCACCCAGCTAATTCTACCCATGGGCAAGCTGAAGTTGGCCTGACAAACCTCACCACCACTTGACCACTTGAGCCCAAGTCTGATGAGGAGAGGCTGAGGGAGCTGGGGGTGTTTAACCTGCAGAAAAGAAGGCTCAGGAGGGACCTTCTCAATCTCTGCAAGGACTTGAAAGGAGGGTGGAGCCAGGTGGGGGTTGTTCTTTTCTGCCAGGTAAAAAGCAATAGGACAAGAGGAAATGGCCTTAAGTTTTGCCGGGGGAGGTTTAGGTTGGATATTAAGGCAAATTTCTTCACAGAAGACGTGTAGGTGTAGCACCTGGGGACATGGTTTAGTGGTGGCCTTGGCAGTGCTGGCTTAATAGTTGATCTTGGAGGTCTTTTCCAAACTAAATGATTCTGTGATGCTCTGACCTTTGAGTCTAGAGTGTTGCTTCCCTTGTCTCACGCTTCTGAGGGTTTTCATAACAACCTCATTTGTGGTTATTTAGTGTGTCTGGGAACCAAAACAGAGACACATCCCCAAAGCCATCCACAAAAGGAAGAGCAACACCCACTCTGGATTTGCCCCTGACATGTCCCTGTTCTGTGCAGGACAGAGGTTGTGACAACCATTCCCACCCAAGGGACATCAGCTTGGACCAAATTTAGTCAACTTCTGTAGTCCTAGAAATTCATGGGTGAAGGTAGGAGCTGATGTAGAGTAAATCATCTTGTTACCCTGTTCAGAAGGGGTGCAAATTTAGGATTTTAGTTATTCCACTCCCTTTTTATGTCAAGGCAGTAGAGTACAACCACGACTTGTCCTTTTTCTTTTTTTTTCTAGTGGACATTCCAGTGGGAACTCTGACACCCCAGAGCAAGCTACAGTGAAAAATTAAACGATGTCTTACATCTGACAATGAAGGTATTCATTTTATGTTCTAGACCGATGCACAACTATGTGTTAGAGAAAGCAGTCACCACTGATTCACCCTCCCTGCAGGATGCCATTGCTACTGTAGCCAAGCTGAAGCCTGTGTTTCAGAAGTGAGAAGACATCTCCACCGCACCGATGTCACCGTGAGCCTGAAGGAGCTGCTCACCACAAGTTTCAAACACAGCAGAGAGGTAGGTCGAGTCTAACAAGCCCTGGGAAAGCTTTGTGGCACCACTGAGGGCCTCCACCTGCACTACACCAGCTGTGCAGAAACACCTTCACAAGAGGTGCATTTTTACTTTGATTTTGTTTTGGTTTTAATAGCATTTGAGTCCTCAGTTTGCCTACTGTAAAGTCTGAGCCAAGTATTCTTGTGGGCTCAGTAACCTCACCTACAAAGAAAGAAATATCCTGAACACCTTCTGTATAGGATGTGAGAGATTCCCAGTTCATGAACAAAAAAGGAAAGTAAAACAAGCTTACAAAAAAACCTCCTGCTTATATTGAGGCTAAAATGTTTTCGTGATTTAAAACCTCTTTTTATGTCCTTGAATGGCCTAATGGGGGATTGTTTTATTAGCTCTGGTGATGGAGGATGCACAGGACACATTACAGGTGACTTTGTTTTCAGCTTTTTTGGACGCAGGTGTTGGCAATACGGGAATTAGGGGCCAACTTGGCTTTGGAAGAAATCCTGTGGTCTTCATCACAGCAGTATCGCTACAGAAGATACATTTGGAAGGCCTTGGAAATTTGGAAAGCCAGACTCTGCCTCACTGAAGATACGCAACAGTTGAAAATCAATGCTGGAAAGCCAAAGGTACGTTTTTTATCCTATGTATTGACACATCCCAGTGCACACAAAATACAGGTGCAAGTGATCCTCTTCATTTTGTGGTTTACACAAGCTCCTTTCAGCTCAAAAAAAAGCTCATCAAAGCCCATGAGATCACAGCTGGAGCCTAAGCACTAAAAACCTTTCAGAAACGATCATGCTTAAAGAACCAACTTCCAAAGAGCAAGTGGGGAGAGCGGAAATGAGACAACGTTTCCTTCTCACCGCTGCTTTGATGGACAGCAGTAGCCTGAGATGTGTCTCATTTCTGCATCCTCCAAAGCAGAGCTTGTGGAAGAAACAGGGTTTGAAACCATTTATTTGAATTCTCAGCAGCTGCTCAGCCAGGCTCGAACCTCTCGCTTATTCTTTGCAAGTCATCTGTAAACAGCCAGGGAAAGGGCTTTTTGTTCTCACAATACATTTGGGAAGTGCCTCTGTCTGCTAAATATCCAGAATTGTGCATGTACAAAAATCTATTTGTTCTTCCATTTGCAGAACCCCCCAAACATCATTCATAAATAGCAGCTCACATGACTGTGTGCTTTGAAATCTGCTGAAAATGGTTTGTAATAGTTCCTACCTTCATACTTACAAAAGGAACATGCCAAAAATTAAGAGGAAATCTGTTAAATAACGGAGTTTTTTTGGTCCTTTGTTCAGCTGCCAGATACTACTTGCAAAAAAAAAGCAGCATTTGAGGTTCCCTGTCAGGGTAATTCAAAGTTCATCAGCTTGTGGGGGCAATTTAACAAATTCCTCAGCTATTGTCCAGATCCAACAGGTCCCCCCCGTTGCTGCACCTTTGTCCACGTCTGCCAGCGTTACTGCTGAAGCAGATTTAGCAGCCTGACACACCACGACACACCAGTCTCTGTGTTCATTCAGAAATCCGTGCCTGTTTTTTGGAGCCAGCCGTGTAGGACGTCCTCCTCCTCTGCATCCTTTGCATACCGAGGCAAGGCAGTTGCCCGGTGCAATCCAGCTGAGACTGCCAGTGGTGTTCCCAGCCCACCATTTCCACACATCAGCTGCACAGAGCAGTTTGAATGACGAAAATGGGGTATCAAAACCCAGCATAGCTGCAGAACAAAAAAATTCAGCTTATCCACATTTGTGCCTTATTATTCCCTGCCTGTGAGCACAGATTCCCTTCTCCCCAGCCTTTAGGGAGTGTTGCTCCACAGCCTCATCTCTTCTCATGCAAATAAGAGCGCTCTGTGCATGAATAAGCAAAGAAGGTTGTGTTTTCCTGCTGCTTTAGAGAATGCAACCCATCTGGAAGCAGAAAGGATGTTACTTAGGTGATGGCACAGGGCAGGAGGAAGAAATAGCAACAGCAATAGAGACGTGTGTGAAAGCTGAAGGAATACATCCAAACTGCTTTACAAGCACTTAAAATACTAATTAGCAAGTCAAGATGCAACAAGGACAGCAGTTAAAATTAAACAAATAATTTGGCTGCTAATGCTGCCGGGTTTGCTGTAGTACAGGCAGTGCCTTTGTATGGCACCAGACAAGAAATCTACATTCACCTCCATCCTCGCTCTCCTTCCAGTTTCCTCTAAGCCATGGGAGCAACAGTTCCCTTCCAGTATTTCCCTCCTTTTTATGCAAGAAGGAGAAGGGAGGGAACCTGCAGGTGGGCTTGGGCTGCTGTCCAGCTCAGTTCTGCCCCGAGGGCTTTTGTGTACCGAGGTGGTACCATGATATGCAGTCACTGAAAGCAGAGACAAATCCTACCCAACCTTACTGCTGTCATCTCTTACATTTCCTCAGAGGTGCCAATTGTTGCCCTTCTGTATTTGTCTCTTCCTTATAAAGGAGGTCAGCAAGGACAGCAATTGGTGGCTTCTTGTTCCAGTGTCAAGGATATAATGGTTCATGTCCCCACTTGCTTTTCTTTACAGGAGACCATCTGCTTGGTAATTAAATGAAGACATTCAGCAGCTCATGCGCTTGTTGGTGGGGTGAATCCCTCCTGTCTCCTTTGGTGTGGTATCACCAGTTCAGTTCTTTCTCCCTGGTTTCCCTCTAAATGCTTCACCTAACATGGTGTCTGCCTCATTAGGTGTGAAAAACTTTCCTGAGGGACATCTGAATAACAAACAGGCAGTTTCCAGTAGCTGATCTCTTCCTCCTCCTCACAAAGGTGAGGAAACATGCAGGATACACACTACCCCTGTGCCATCCCTGGTGCCTGCACAATGGAAACAAATCCAGAGTCTCTCGAGTTGAGTAAATTTATGGGGATTTAAGGATGGCACTTTGACAACTGAACTTGCAATAGCCACCCAGTTCCAGGAGATGTTGCTGTGCTTTCAGCTAACGGCCTGGAGCAGAAGCACACAGGAGAAGCATTGGGGATTGCAAAGAGTCAGGGAAAAAATTCTAAGCACTCTTGGAGCGAGTAGCACTAGGGAATGTGCCAGCATGGGTAAAAGCTGTGTTTGAGGCAGTTCTGCACTTCCTGGGCTGCGAAGTGGAGACACAGGAGGCTTCTAGCAAAAAGCAGATGGGTGGGTGGTAGCATCAAGGATCGATCCCCACTTCTAGACATCTCTCACACCTCAGGCTGTGCTGCTTTTTCATATGTGCTGGTCTGACGCCACACAGAAGGCAGGTCACTGCCTTAAATAAAAATTCAGTTCTTCCCAATTGCCTTTTGACCTACAGTAGGAAAAACCTCCCACCACATGGCCAGTTAAACACAACCTTCTAGAGAACAAGACAACAAAAGATGTAAACACTTCTTCTAAGCTTTTAAACAAGAGTCTGCACCTTATGATATCTCCAAGGCTATGAGCAAAGTTGCCAGAGGTGCCAGAGAAGAGACAGGGCTCAAGTCACAAAGGATCTAACTGGAGGGACCACTGACGTGCCCAGAAGTCCTGATTTAACTGGGTCTGAGAGATTAGTCAGCGTGCTGCCCTGGGGTTTGCTCGGGGCAGAGGCTTTGTGCTGTCTCCTGTCACCCCCACCCAGGCTGCAGCCCTGGGAACGAGCTTGTTCCCAGCGCCCGGCAGGAGCCAGGGACAGACGTCTCTTCACAGGGTCATTACCCCTGCTCATGGTCACCCTGCACGACCCAGCCTGGGGGGCCTGTCTCCTGTGTTTGTTTGCAAAGACTGGCCACCCTACGAGTAGAAATAAGGACAACCGGGGAAAACAGGAGCACGTAAGGGTGTGTTGTTCCTGCGCCTGCTCCGTGTGCACAGAAGGAGCTGCAACATTGCATTGTCACTGCTCAAACAGACTTGGTGCCCAGAGTGCGTTGGAGACCCACCTTGGCTCCGTTGGCAGCCAGGAGTGTTGCAGTGACCTGTTTGCTGTTGGTTTGCTCTGCTGAATCCTCTCCATCCACTCCTCCTTCCAAGATGCAGAACATACCTGCTGGTGAGAGGAGAACCATCAGAGCTTGGCAGTGCTGGCACTGCCTTCAACCCCACACACTGTTGGTAGAGACATTTCCCTGAGCTTCATCCAACATGAGCCATGGAAGCCAAAATCCCTTTGAGAGCAACGAAAAGGGTGTTTGGGGTAATTAAACTCCTCCGGGTGAGTTGTGCTCCCTACCCCAGGGAGTCTGTCAGCTCATCTGGGGACAGGCACAGATGTCACAGCAAAAGCTCAGGAAGATGATGATAACAGGCACGGACACATGGGTTGCTCAGAGGGTTGAGTCAGCATCCCTTTGCCCGCAGTGCACTGAAATAGCTGTTTGTGAAGCCAACAACTCTCCAAATGCCTGATCCCTTTTAAACTCAACTTCATTTGCACTGCTCGGAGATAAGTAAATTCATGCAGGGTTTTCCCAGGTAAAGAGGGATCCAGGCTGTCCCATCCATCCACCCACTTGTGTGCAGAGTTATGCTCATGTCCAGGGTCATCCACATGCAGCCGAGTACCTGAAGCACACATCAAAGGTTATTATTCTTTCTAACTGTACAGTGACTAGTGAAAAAAAGCCAATAGTGTCTAGACACAAGTGTGGTAACAGCAGTTCTTGAGTCATGCTCAAGACTGCTGCAGAACGGAAGTGATGTGTCAGGAGCACAAGATGCTGCTTGTGCCCAGTATAATTCCTTACTGCAGATGGGAGACAGTGCCTAAGAGATTCTGGGCACCTCCATGCTCTGCACCAAGCTTTGATCCCCAAACAGAAAGCACTCCTTGAGACAGAGGCTTACTGCCTCCCTACCCAGCCTTTAACCTTCTAGGTTTTACTAACAGTATATCGAAAGTAGACTAGAAATACAACTAGAATATGTCAGAAGTAATGGAGAACAGGGAGAAAATGCATTTGTCTTCAAACACTCTGGTTTTGTGGCTGAAGCCAGCACAAGGAATTGGATGCTGAGGAACACAGGGGCTTGAAACCTCCATTTGCTGTCACTTCTGCCCATCCTAAATGTCTGTACTTCAGGACATGGACTGGTGCAGAAGGAGCAGCAGGCTCCAAAAGCATGGCATGAGAAGAATTAATGGAAGTATATCCTTTGTGGTGACCTCTATGTTTGCATGCCCTAAAACATCAGCTAGAAAAGCTGACATAGAGGTAGTGGTGGGCAATCACCGGGTCAGCCACGAGTGCCAACCATGAGCAACTGGAATCCAGCTGTGTACCTGGGTTGGGGAGTTCATTTGAAAACTGTTTGCATTCACTGAAGAGCGTCAGAGTTCTAAACAGCCTTAAGGACGCTGCAGAAATGGAGCTGAAGCTCCACGGGCTCCCAGTTTGTACTAGACCAATTAGCTTTAATGAAATAGCTCTGAGCAACCTGGTCTCCAGCACGAGGTTGGAATTAAATGATCTTTAAGTTCCCTTCCAACCCAAACCATTCCAGGGCCATGGCAGGGGCTGTTTGATCTTTAGTGATGGTGAGGTCTCAGGCTGCACCAAATATCACTCTTCCAGCAGCACCTGGTTAATGGGAGAGCATGAGTCCCAGGGTCACCCCAGAAGGGAGCAGGACAAATTCTCCCAGTTTTTGGGGAGAAGTGGAGCAGGGAAGGGAAGTGCAGTCCTATGGATGCAGCCTGCACAAGACCACCTGTTGTGGTGGTTCAGGCTTGGCCTCCTGGCCCTGGCTTGTGTCACTGAGCAGTGCAGGTGTGCCCAGAGAAGCTCCAAGGCTGGAGAGAGAAGGGGTTTCTGCAGATGCATGGCTGAGCTGGTCAGCCTTGGCCAAGAAACAGCCAAGCACCAGCTCCACTGAATACAAATCTTCCCAATAAAATGAGAAAAATAAAATGAGGTGTAAGAGGCACGTTTATCCTTTGTTCATGACCAGGTGAAGCTGATTCATGCAAAAGCATCCCCTGCCGTGGGTGAAGAGGGGTTCACGTGGATATCCTCGCAGTGACACGCAGCAGAGCTCTGGAGCAGGTCTGAGTTTATGACATTTAACTTGCGTGGCAAACCCAGGAGTTGAGTGTCGACTGTCAGGATTGGATCCCAACGTCAAAGAGTTTCGAATTAGAAGCACAGGCAAAAGGGAAGGCAGCTCTACCTCACAGCAGGCTCCTGTTTCATTCTTGAGACACACTAATTGCTACTATTTTTAATTGCACATTTATACCGCAGGCTATTTCTTTCCCTTTAAGGAGACAGAGTGAAATCAGCTTATAATGTTTCTACATCTTTTCACGAAGGTGTTGAAGGAACTGCCTGCTCATTTTTGCTTTTTTAAAATGTGTTTTAGGGCAGCAAAAAAAAGAACCGATAGATATCAAAGGAATGAAAAATGGGAGTTTCTTCCCAGCTGGGTGATTTCAGTGTGGGGAAGGGAAGGGGCCCAGGGCAGGAACAGGGCTCAAGGTCCTGACCCACGTGAGCCCATGATCTCTTCTCCAAACAGGTTCCCTGACAGGAGAGTTCAGTGGGGAAATGCAGAGTTGATAAACCAGTTGATAAATGCTCAGTTGATAAACCAGCTTAAATAAGGATGGTGCTCCCAGGTCAGGGGTTTTGTTGAGAAGGGCAAGGCCAGTTTTCCTGTGCTTGGAAGTTCAAGGATGAAGGTGCAGCAAGAGAGGTGGTACTGCCTCTTTCAGACTTGCAGAAGCCCTGCTCTGTTAGTCCAGATCTTCACCTTCCAGATCTTCAACTGGAAAGGGGAAGAAAGTAAGGCAGGAGAAAGCACCCTCCATCTCATAACCCTTGGGGAGTGCAGGAGTAGTGAAGAGGAATGAGGAAAAAACCTCCCACCCCAATACTTTAGCTTCCAAATTTTGATTTTGATCAACTTAAAATCCAGAAAGCTCAAGTTTTCACCATTTGTGCAAACAAGTGTAAACTTTGTTGAATCTTTTTAAGTTGGCTCAGTACATTGGAGACCTCATAGCCTATTGGAAGGGATATTTTAGGGATAAAACACCTTCTGAGGTTGGCCTTTTTTGGGAATTGGCTAGGGTAGGTGGACAAAATGTCCGGTGTGACCACCTACACCTATAGAGCTGTAGAGCAAATGGAGGAATGTGTTCATGGGTTTTTTTCTGTTTTATGGGATTTTCTAGTGCCTTATAGGATCAGCACTTTAGGAAACTCAGAGGTGCTATTTGGATACCGTGGAGCTATGCAAAAAGTTTTTGTTGAGCCTAAAAATCAAGGAGTAGCTCTAATGCAAGTCTCAGATGACACGGCTCTGGGATCACTACTCATCCCTCCCAAAACAATTTTCATCAAAGCAGCAATTCCCCTTTGGAGCTGATCTAGGCTCTCTTCCCAAGCTTTTCTGAATGGGCCATGAGAGCTTAGGATCCAGCTGAAGGCAGCTCTCCCTTCTCCTCCTGTGCATGCTGAAGCAGAAGCTCCTCTGCTTCCAGCTGTGACTAAGGGAAGGAAATCTATTGAGGGGGTTATTGCTCCTGCTCCTGGATATGGCAGCAAAACTCTGCTCTTGCAGCTTAGTAAGTAAAAAAATGTGGTGAAGGATGTGTGTAGTTTGTGTGCACTGAATTGATTTTAGGAATAAATGAGGATGTTAGTGCACAAATGGCCCATCAGTGCATCTTCCAACATTGCAATCCTGCTCCTGATGGCAGAGCAGGCTCCAGAGTCAGTCTTATCTCCATCCTGACAGCTGGAAAACAACCAGACCTCCACACAACCCGATTTTAATTGTCAGTCTGCACTGTGTGCTCTTGACACTGAAGTCTGTTTGGCACCAGCTTGAATAACGCAGTTACTCAGGTCAAAAGGGACCTCCTGAGGTCTCTAGTCAACCTCCTTCCCAAAGCAGGAGCAGGACAGGTCCCAGGAGGGATTTCTGAGTAACCCTACTTGTAACCAGCCACCAGACTGAGTACAGACCACCAACCACTGCACTTTGACCCCATGTGGATAGTTTTCCTGCACCTCCAGTTGTCCACACATCCAGACAGAGACATCCCAAATGGGATACGAGAAAACTGAGGAAAACCACATTGAAAGCCTGGCTGAACACAAGGCAAGTGGCATCCACTGCTTTCCCTCATCTGTAGATTCAGTCATAGAATCATAAAATATCCTAAGTTGGAAGGGACCCACACAAGGATCATCAAAGTCCAACACCTGCCCCTGCACAGGACAACTCCAAGAATCACACCAGTCATTTCTTCTCAGAAGGCAATCAGGTTGGACAGGCATAATTAACCCTTTGCAAGTGCATGCTGGCTATTGCCAATCACCACCTTCTTTTTCCACTGCTCAGGAATGTGGACTTGCTCCATGATTTTCTCAGAGCCTCATTCTCCCTGAGCAGTGGCAGCCTGGGAGCAAAGGGAAAAGCACTTTTAGGTTGTAAATCAGACTGTCAAGAAACAGCTACAGAAGCTCCCAGCCACAGGAGCCACTTGGAAGTTACCAAGAGCAAGCTGAACTTCAGAAAAACAAATGCTGAACAACAGCAAAAAATGCCCCAAGATATAACAAACCCTTCAAGAAAACACCAAACCCCAAAGAAAACCTCACTCTGCCTGTATAAATAATTCACAAACGGTCAAAAAAACAAAACATGGAACCACCCACTTCCCCAGACTGCCAAAAATGGAGGGGAAAGTCAACAACAACAAAGTTAACAGCCATCCAAACAAACTGCCCAAACCCAGGAACAATAACCCTCTCCCTCCCAACCTGCTGAAAAGACCAATGTTCCCTGCTGAAAAACTACCCAGAGGGAAAAAAGGAAAAGAAAAAAAAAGAACAAAATAGAGACAGAAGCCAAACAATAGTTTGTTGGTTTCTTGGAAATATTTATGAACAATATTCAGAGGAAATGTTCTCAAGGGGAAGTCACGTAACCAAGTACAGAATCCAGGCAGAGACTGGGAAAACAGATGGATCTGCCTCTCCAGAGGGGATTTCTGGTGCCTAACAAGTCCAAAGCCATCCGTCCATGCCTACCACGCACACACATCCAGCCTCTGACAAAGGACTGCCTCGTACCTCAGCTACTGACACTCCTGATGAGACACTTTAGCTGGCAAGGCTTTGATTTATTAACTCAAGAGCTGACTGATGCCAGTAAAGTCATCCAGTTTTCAGAGGATTTTCCAACCCATTTTCTTTTTTTAGCTGAATATTTCAAATGTTCTTTAACTAAATACCCAGAGGATGGTTTGCTGTTAATGATCCCTTCATTTATTTGCTTACAAGTGAGAATTTTGCACCAGAGGGGACCATTTTTGCACAGAAAGTAACAGACCACAAGACAGGTATCAATGACCTAGGCTAAAATAATGCAACAGTTATTACTTCTGGTCTGTGAAAAGACATCTTTGTAATTTAGCATCCCTTTGAAGAAAATGTAATTAAGCACTGAGGTCATAGGAAGATTTTAGTATTGTGTTGCTCTAATGTTTTGTTTGACCACAGGTAGGAAATAATTGTTTGACCCTTCAGAGGATATCACAGTTAAAGCACCTCTTCACCAAATACACCTTCTATGTCCCTAACCAATATTGACTTTAAAACCCTCACTGGGAGCCTCTGAGCAAGCAGGGACCTTACTCCAAATGCCTACAGGGGAAATAATGAATGTATAAATTCTACCAGGAATAAAACATCTGCTTCAAACAGCTCTTTGGAGTCTATATTGACACCTAGACAGCTTTCTATATATTAGTTATCAGTTTGGAGTACCTTTAGTACTTGAAACCATCTCTTCAACCTGAATTGTGGAGGCTGAGGTAACCAGTGGACTGTGTTTTGCAGTCCCTCCAGGTGACACCGTTGTGCAGGTGGGACACCCAGCGTGGTTTCACACCAGACCGGGGCAGTGGTTTATTGCACAAACAAGGGTGGGAGCTCTTCCTGCAATGATCTGTGCCAGCAGGTAGAAATAAAGCTGAGATTGCTCTTGGGTGTCTCCAATTTCTACACCAGCAAAGCTCCAATAATGAATGCTCAGCATCTGAGGGCGTCCTCTATTCTTGTAACTGTGTCCAAAAGCTCCTGCTATTCTCCCCTAAAATTTTGCCTCAGGCAGGCCACATCAGGACCGGGGGTCCCTGTCCCCTCAGTGTCCTCCTGCACACAGAAACGAGTTACTGTGGTTCGCAGGACACGTTGTATTTCCCAGTCTGAAAGATCTGCTTACAGGACATCCAAGCTCATGTTACGTGAATTTGGAGACTTGTTTACGGCTCCCAAACCCAGCAGTCCAGTCAGACCTGTTGGGACATTTATAATTGTGTCACCAGGCTATATGAGCACTGTCCAAGAGCAGGGAGGCAGCAAGTCCTGCTCAGCAGCACAGGCCGTCCTCTGCCCTTCCCAGCCTGTTATCCAGGTCCTTAATCCGAGTATGATGTCACTGCTCTGCCCTACTCTTCTTTAGCAGAACAGCATGGTTGCATCTGTTCACAAATGCATTGAGACAAATGTGCTGATTATCACAAAAAACATTTGTTTCAGGACTTTTGGCCTCATGAATGTCCCACAATCTCCAAGGAAATGCAAAGCAGTTCCAGGCAAGGCTCCCTGCACCTCCACACACAGCCAGCCAGGCCTCATCAATCTTAGGAGCCATTTAAAAGTTCTGCAAGAATAAAAATCCAATTTTATGAACATTTAAAATATACTGTACGTTTGATATCCTGCATTAAGTTCCCAGGAGACATTCCCACTATGCTAATAATCTATTATCTCTAAGTAATTCCCATTTTTCATTCACAATTTACAGTACTATCGAGCATATTTTTCTTCAGTTCACCAAGTGTTTAAGCCAAGAAAGAAAGGAAGGTCAAAAGAAACTAAGAAACTTGCTGAAGGTCCCTGAAAGAAAAAAAAGAAAAGGTAACAAAACCCAGGTGTCTCCACGTTGGCTCAGCATTCTTATAAACAGATTCATTTTACTGTCCTTTAGAGGTCAAAGCCACAAAGAGGTTGCAAAGAGAAAATAAAAATATATGTACACAGAAAAATTTGCACACCAGATTTAGAGATATGCAGATACTAAAAAAGCCTGACTGAAAGCAATCTCAGAGCTCAGAGTGCTCATGTTTTAAGAAGCACGTTGCATACATAGATTTCTGCCGTTTTAGATGCCCCCAGAACACCAACTGTTCTGGTGTTGTACAAGTGTTGAGAGAAAAAAAACCACCCACCTCTGGAGTAGTACCAAAACTGTTCTTTATGGCAAGTTGCATAAAAGCGACTGCTGTTGATGCTCGGGCAGGAGTCTCAAGCACCGAGGGTCAAACAGTGGCCAGATGAGCCACTGGAAGCGAGCAAGGAACCTCAGCACCTCTGAAACCACCTAAGTGATTGCCATCTTCTTGGAGAATTTGTTTTCCTTCAGAAATCAGAAGTTTGGCTCCTTTGCTAAGGAAAAACAAACAAAAAACCCCTCTCCAAAACCCAGAGAACGAAAACCAAACGCCACCTTTGAGTCAGAAATCACCTGTAACTGCACTCCGAGGAGAACCCAAGCGGACTAAACACCCCTGCTCACCCCCGAGTGAGCACCTGAGGACAGCTGTGCAGCAGCCAGGCCCATGAGCAGAGGGGATGAGGAAAGGCAGAGTACTTTTAAGACTCAACAGTCAATGAGTCAGCCTTCTGTCAGATGACAGCAGCCAAATTCTGATATCCAACAGTCCAACCCCCACAGCACCACACGAGAGCTGAGAGAGCTCTCGTCCCAGATGGCGCGCTCAGATGTGCCCTACCAGAATCTCCTGAGTTCTCAAAAAGCTCATACAATTTTATGCTTTTTCCTGCCTTCCTTGTCCTCTCTCTGGCTCCCCTGATGCTCGCCCTGGGCAGGATGGGAACATCTTCCATTTGGGGGAGCATTTCCAGCCACGCCGGGAGGTCACTGCACAAAGGTGTTACGGCTGCTCGAGTCAGTGCTTGGCTTTCCAGATGAAAGCTTCCCGCAGGCACTAATCCTGCTCTTCTTGGCCCAGCTACTCACAACCTCACAGCCAAGCAATGCTTAATCCTCCCTGAAAGCTGCATGAACCTGTGCCACCTGCCACCATGGTGACTTTTCACAAGCCCTGAGTTGCAACACTCAGGGCAGCTCTGAAAGGGATGGCACACCTGATCTTCACACCCTGATCCTCTTCCTCAGCACTGAGAAACATGTTGGGAAGCTTTCCCTCTGGGAGAAGGAAAATAGCTGAGCAGACAAATGCAGCTCCTGGTCTTTGACATCATGACTGTGGCACTGGCTTTTTTAGCCCAACGAGCTTTCGGTGCAGAGATTTAGCTCTAATTCAGTTTATCAGGATCACCCACCTCCATCCCACCTGGTTCTCCTTGCAGGGACACGCTCCAGAAAGGGACATTCGATTTGGATGGATAAACAGCAACGGTTGCCAGTAGGAGAGATTAACTGCTAAGGTGAAAAGGTTGTCAGCAAAGCTGTGCTGACTGTTTTCGGTGGAACCTGACACTCAGACAACTGACCTCCAAGCCCAGGTGAGCACAGGAGGAAGCATAGCCCAGGTTGGTTTGGAGATGTTTCCTCACAAATAGGGACTCACATCGAGAGATCAGCTTCGAAATAAAATGATTTTTGAAATAAAATGCTTAACAGCAAGTGGGATTCATGTTAAAACAGGCAAAGTGTTGGATGGTTAAATGCAACTGTGGCAGCTGATGAACTTGATCCAACATCAGGTCTAGACCAGTGCAACACACCTTCTTCAGAAGGCACTTTGCAAACCAAAGTTTTCCACAATTAGGGACATTTAAGGACAGCATTTCACAGGAATGAATGAATTTTGAAAGACTCCTTTTGATTATGCTCTTGGTTTCTGTCATGAAACTTTACTAGATCTGAAGTTTTGAGTCCTTTTGTGTGTGCTGGCTTTTCCCTGCTACAGCTGATCCAACACCTCAACACCCCAGCAAAACACAGTCCCTGTGCATCGGTGGCTGATGTACCTCCCACCACACTTGTGACAGAGAGAAGAGATCAGTCCAAAGGATCACATTTGGGCAGTGGAGGAGGGAAGGGTGAATGGAAACAGATGCGGCCCTGTTTGCGTGGCTAAAATGTACCCAGAAGTTTCCCATGCTTGCAATGCCTGCCTTCCTTTATATATATATATATAATTTTAAATAAAGCTTGGCAGGAGTTCAGACCTAAGATTAAAATAATCTCTTTGTGTCATCCCAAAGCAAGAGCAGAGGGCACCTCTGTGCTTTGTCAGCTGCTCTGCCCCTGCTGCCAGCGTGGACCGTGCGAGCTCCGGCTCCTCCGGAACAAGCAGGAGGCAAGAAACATCCTTTTTCACAGCCATTATTTGGAGACATTCACAGAACCATAGAATCCCAGAATGGTTTCAGTTGGAAGGAATTTTAAAGCCCATCCAGTCCCACCCCCTGCCATGGGCAGGGACACCTTCCACTAGACCATGTTGCTCCAAGCCCCATCCAACCTGGCTTTGAACACTTCCAGGGATGAGGTGTCCACAGCTTCATGCAGCTCTTCCCTCAGACATGCCTTGCTTGGTTTAGGAAGCTCAGTTTGGGAGATTTTTAAAACCAGCTACCAGTTCCTACCCTTGGAGGTGATAAGATGCACTACACGTAAGTCCACGTTGAAGAAGGTCCATGTTAGGTGGTAGCATTAGCCTGTAGGAGCATTCAGTTCACTCCAAAAAAGTTATGAAACATGCAGTTAGCTTCTCTAGGATTGCTACTGCAAGAGAATTTCATTTAGAAATAGATTTATTTCCAGACTATGAGGGCCTGGGTGTTTGAGAACAAGAACTCAATGTTCACAAACCAGTAAGCAAATAAAGACCCCGAGGTTTCTTTGTATTTAAAAGCAAAAAAAAAAAAAAGTTATGACTGAGGCCTGACTCATGATTTTCAAATTCTTGGAGGGAGTGAACTCCATAGTTCTGCAGTCTCTTGTGGATTGAGACTTCTATGACTTTCTTTGCTCATAGCTAAGAGAAGTTTCACACGAGCCTTTCAACCCCATTGCCGTGCTCCATGGAAATCTGTTCCATTGAATGCAGTCCAGGAAAATGGGTCTGTGACTTCTACACAAGCTACTCATGAATAATACATCTAGCTGTTTTCAGCACATCCAAACCTTTAATGAAAAGCAAAGGCATATTCCCAGTTTGAGCTTCACTGGGCACCAGGTCAGATCCCAGTGATGCAAATCCACGATCAGGGGCAGGATGCAGACCTTCAGCCTGGAGCACACAGAAAGCCAAAGCTTTGCTTTAAATGTGCTGCTTCACCTATTAGAACAGTGATTTATAGGTATTGGTTTACACTATTGGATGTTCTCTTTCAGCACAATCAGTGCAGAGATTTTTTTTTTATGTGTAGTGCTGCATGAATATTTTTTATGCACTAGAAAATCAGAGAATCATAGAATCACAGAAAGGTTTGGGTTGGAAGGGATCTTAAAGATCATCTAGTTCCACTCCCTGCCATGGACAAAGAAACTTCCCAGCTTGGTTGCTCCAAGCCCCATCCAACCTGACCTTTGAACACTTCTAGGGATGGGATGCAAATATTTTTTTAATACGTATACAAAAGATTTTTATATCCACTGCTGCACCACTTCAAATCCCCAGGAGTCTAGAAGACTTTCAGATGTCATACAAACTGGGTAGGAGAAGATGAGCCTTCAGGATTTCTGGTACCCAACACACAATGGTCCACAGGACAGAGCAGCTGTCCTGCAACGTGGTCCCAGAAGCACGGACTCACCCTTGCTGCACCGTGCCAACGTCCACACGGTGGAGTTGGATGGCTTTAGGGGTCTCTTTCTCATGAGAAAAAGCCAGGAGCAGGGTTGATAGGGTTGCTTTGCAGTAGATATCACTGCTCCTTGCTTGTTATTCCAGCTCCTGCTGTGGGCCATCTCTGTTTCCCAGAGCCCGGTGCTCTCCGGAGCGCGGTGTGCTGCGCCTGCAAGCTGATAAGGCTGCTTTATGATCTATGGTGGCTGGTTTTAATTAAAGCTGCCTCCTCTGCATTGCTTCCAGCCTTGTGCAGACAGCAGCACAAATGATTTCATCCCCTCTGATCCACCAGATGCCAAGCTCACAATTACGAGCTGACATTATTAAGGAAGCTTCTCCCACCACTTCTGCTGGCTCAAGTAAGGTTGGAACAAGAGAACTAAGGAGAAGGCATACAATGACAGCAAACAAAACCTTCACTTGTACCACTGACTAAGCAGAAAGCTGCTTAAGCACATTACCTTCAAACCTCCCCATCTTGAGAGCTCCTGGAGGGCTGCAGCAGAGGTGATGAGTCAGCCCAAGGGAGCCACTCGCTCCCCTTCAGGGCAGCAGGCAGCTTCTAGTCCTTTGAACTGATGAGACAGGCTCCAGCCAGGAAAGCACAGTGTTTCTTGTGAGACTCCAGCTTTAATTCCTCCTGACACCTCTTGTGTGCAGGTGTGTAGGTAAAGGCTTCAGTTACCCCTGGAGTCACACCTGGAGTCATCCTTCTCTCACTCCTCCACAGGTGGGACTGAGGACATTAATGGGCCTTGACTGCCCTGATCACTCTCCCCTGATCACTCTCCCCTGGGCCTCACCCCTGTCTGCCCAGGTGCCCCCAGGCCACAGCTGAGCTATGCCTTGGGTTGTGCTCCTGACTGACTTGCTGTCTGTCCTTCCTGCACCGACCTCAGCCTGGACCTGCTGCTGCTGCCCTGCAGGATCGTGGGGCTGCTGGAAACCATCATGGTCACCTCACTGAGGTATGGGTGGTCAGTGTGGTACCCTGGGCTCTTGGCTCATGTCCTCTCCTGGGGCAGTCTCCTGCTGCTCCCCGACATCAACTGAGCCATCTCAAGCCCTGAGCCAAGCGCTCTGAAACCTGTGGCTCCCATGAAGCTCTGTGGGCTTCCAGGGGCCCCTAGACCTGTGGGCAAGGGAATGTGTGGTCCCAGGTAGAGCAGTTCTAGAGCCATCCAGCAGCACCTCAAGTCCGGTCTGCCCTTGGCACCCCTGCTAAGTTCCCTGGTCCAGGCAGCCTGGGAACTCCATCTCCTGCCACCTAAGCTAGTTGTGTCTGCTACCAGACCCTCAGGGTGGGAAACCCCAAGCTGTCTGGTGAGTTTGTGGGGCATTTGTGGGGGCCTGGGATCCATGACGTTGAGGTAAAAGTGATGTTTTGCCTCCCTGACCTAACACTGAGATCACCTGAGGAGCTCAGGAAAATTGTAGACATTTTTTGCACAAAGCCAGGCCCAGAAAACTTTCCATGGGCACAAAAATCCCACCGCATGTTGTTCTCACCCTCATGCTGTTCTTGTAGTACATAAGGTTCAAGCAAGTCATTTTATCTTCAGAGCACCCTGACAGAGGGGGGAAAAGAGAAAAACCCCAAACTCCACACCCTGTATTCCAGTTGGGGATGCCCAGAATGTGGACTTTGCTTTTAGGACCACCCTTGGCAGAGACAGTATTTAAACTTTGAAGCACCAGACCATGGACAGATAATCTTGTATACAGAGTGGGATGTTGTCTTCTTTCCTGTATAAACAGGACAGCAGAAGACAGGATTGCCAACAGCCTTCCTCAGCCACCAGTTCATTCCTCCCAGCCTCCCTACACCTCAGGACTCCTAAAATTTCGATCAGAGGCAGCTGAGCTGCAGTCAACTCAAGACTTGCTGTTGAGGGTCACGGTGGGAGATGTCAGACTGTGGTGCTCTGCACCGAGACACCTGAGTCATGCACACAGGAGAATAAACAAGAACATGAATCGATGAGAGGGCTTTATGGTCACTGCAGGCGGTTCCATCTCTTTCATGTGCGGGATGTGCAGTGTCTCATTTCTTGCATGTCCCCAGTGTTGTCATAGAAGCAAGTAACATATTTTTCTGGTACAGATCTACTCTGGTACATCCCAAGCTGGTACATGTTGTGCTGTGTTTCAGTCTCCAGAGGGCAAGAACAGCCACCTCAGAGCTATCTGAACTTTGAGGATGCCATAGCATGCTGTGTGTTTTCAAAGGACCTGTGGGATCCAGCTTGAGTCAACAGATTGAACTGGCAGGGGGTAAGTGGTTGTACTAGAGAGTGACTCTGCTTGAGGGGTTTTGTCTGTTAATGCAGAGGTTAAACAATTAATTTTTGAGAAAATACCAACACTTTTCGAAATTATTTGTAGCCTTTAATGTAGATAGGGGGAAAGACTTCACAGGACTACCACTGATGTGGAATTTGACTCGAAAAAGCCAAACAAGCCCAAGTCTGTGCTTAGAATTTATTCCTTCATGCAAAGGTTCAAAAATTACAAAAAACAGGGTCCAGCTCTGAAATCTTTTCCCCTCACGGAAATCAAAGTGATTTAAATCCATTTAATTCCTGTGTTCTGTAACCAGTTTGCTCACGTTTACGGCGCTCAGTGATCCCACAAAACCAGAATTCAAATCTGGGTGCTTGACACCAAATACCTGAGCTCAAGTTGTGCTTCAGTGACCATCCATTGGGGTGTACCCCATCAGGGTACCCCCATCACTCCTTAATTCCACAAGGAAAACTACCTCCATGGAGATTATGGCTTTGAACTTGTTACCCAAGAGCCCTTCTGGAGGAGCTCCGTCACACTGACTGTCTCCCACCCAGTGTCACCCTGAGCATCCATCTGTTCATGTTTTCCTTGTCTGTTTGCTGATGATGGTTCATTGTGGAGGCTCTTTCAAAGATGAGCCTGCTAAGAAGGTGAATCTGGAAGACATAAGACTGCTAATCATCTCTGGGAAGGTGTTCCTCGTTACAGCCAGCTGGAAGACCGGATCCCTGTGCTTCAAACACTCCAGCCTTTGCTCAAAGCTTGATGTTGTGACAGCTCAAATGAGCATTCCTGTTAGTGGTCTAGCAGGAACTGCACACCATGCTTTCTGTGTGTCCTAGCTGAGGGAGTATTTTCTATAACATATGGAGCTTCAATCTATGTTTATAACAAGGCATGTCACTTAAGAGTACAGAACTTCCCCCCATGTCAAAGAGAAAACAACCCCCCAGGAGGTAAAATACTACCCAGAGCTATCTCAGACCCAAACGTTTTTCCTCCCAGTGAAATGGAAATCCAGAATGATTAGGACTGCTCACCTGAACACAGAGGTCCATGCAAAATTCACAGAAATTGAGTTTCCTGGGTCCCTTTCTTCCTTCTCACCCTGGCACACTGACTAAAACCATCAAAGCACAGTAAGTAGCACCCAGCTGGTCCAATCTCCTTCACCAGGAGCATCTCTTAATCCTGCAGAACTCAGAAAGTGATGGATGGAGACACTGTCATCCCTGGAGGCAACAGGACACTATGCAAGCAGGCATTTGCTCTGAGCTCTGCCTGACCAGATATTGCAGCCTACCATCAGCTCTCTATCTGGTACCCACAAAAAGGCTCTTGTTTCCCTCCCACACTGCTGCCCACGCTCGTAGTGTGTCTGCAGGCATTTACCAAGCTGTGCCATCCCTCCATGGGCTCAGCCTGGGGAGAGCCAGCAGCCCCTACTGCTTCCACCCAGTCTCTGGCAGGAGTCCCTGCAGAGCTCTGCTTTCTGCTGTCTCTCCTCACACAGCTCTGCACCTCCCCAGGGCTGTGCTGGCAGCTCCACATGGCACTGAGAGCATCCACTCCCTCAAATCCCCTTTTTCTGACTGAAAAGAACGACCCTCCTGCCCTTGGAGTGGTGACAGGAACCTCCTGTCTCCAGCCACAGCCCGGGATCGCCTCCATCTGCAGCAGCTTTGGGGTGAATCCAAACTCAAGTAAAGCAGCTCTTGCTTTTTCCAGGGGAAAGAGAAGCAGATTTTGGCTCACCAGTACAGTTATTTCCAATGATCTTCCAAACAGGCTTTTGTGCTTCCCTCTGACATAAAAGATGATGCTCTTGTGGAGTCACAGATGAGATCCAAAGTACAGTTAGAGCTCCCATTTTAGCAAACTGTACTTTGGTTCTCCACATAAATCCTCCTTAGGTTCAACCTTCATGTTCATCTTCAGTGAGGATACTTCACTTATCTCCATCCTACCTAAAAATAGGTGGAAAGGGGTAAAGATGGAGCCAAGTTTTTCTCAGTGGTGCCAGGACAAGAGACAACAGGCACAAACTGAAATATATGAAATTCCATCTAAACATAAGAAAAGCTTATTTGTTGTGCAAGTGGATGAACAAGGCAGCAGGTTGTCAGGAGAGGTTGTGGATTATCTGTCCTTGGAGAAATTCAAGCACTGCCTGGATGCAGAGCTGGAAGAGCTACTCTGGCTGGTCCATCTTTGAGGAGGGTTGGATTAGACATCTTCAGAGCTCCTGGAGAGATCCCCAACCTCAGCTGTTCCATGATCTGGTCACCTCAGCTGAAAACATCATTGTGACTATTGAAAGGAGTTGTAAACACCTTTCTGTAGCACGTGGATGTGCTTTCACAGCCTTTTTGGCTGAGGTTTGGGAAAAAGCTTGTGTCTCCAAGGAGACACCATAACCATGCTTCTTTCCCTGAGCCTTAAGCAAAGTCTTTCCCAAACAGAAATCTTGTTCACAGTTTCATTTCCATTATATTTTTTTTCATAAAGCATTGTCCCAATCATTTTTTATTTCCTGCGTGTGGCAGAAGATAGAAATCAGGGAGGATAAAAGCCAAACACGGGAGAGCCAGGAAGCAGCATCAGAGTCACTGAGTTACCTCGGGGTTGCTGTCAAATCCATTATTATTCATTACAATAACCTCTGTCAGACTAATGGACATGTGTCCTATTAGTCCTGCAGTCGCCATGGGGAAAATAAAAAGCTTTGGACAGTTCTAGGAAGGGTCTCAATTTCAAGCCAGTTTTCTTTATCACAGCCTATTTTTGGTCAGTGCTGCTCATTTGGGTCCTCCTTGGATCTGCTGTTACGGGAACATAATTTCTCCCTTGTAGATGTCCATCTCTTGTTGATCATGACACATGTACTGGGTGATAAAAGTGCAGGTCTAGGAGTTATATCAGTCAGGGTGGAATCCAGACCCAAGCCCTGGCAAATTCAGTGGGGCCAGAATTACCTTTGAACAGACGACTGTTCAAACAAAAATATGCATTTGGGAAACTTTATTCATGACTATATTCAATCATGTTTCAACATTGGACACTATTTGCTGCTGCTAACATGTTTTTTCCTTAGAAAATATTTTTTTTAGCAAAATAAAAACTCATGTCATTGTTCTGCAAAGCTTGCTGACCTTGTGCTAATTAACCACGCTTGAAGGCACACAGCATAACCTCATGCTAAGCAAAACAATGAACAGCCTATAAATAACAAAGAGCTACTGCTAAATTTCACATGTTCAGCCTCAAACTCAAAGATTTCCATGGAGGTAGGAGGTCACTTCGCTGACAATATTTATCTCTTTAAAATTAACAGAAAGGAAAAATAGGCCCCTTTGCCCTCAAACTGGAACATAAGGTCAGGATGACAAGTGGCACTGGCAGGGCTGGGGGAGTCTGGCCATGTCCAAGGCTCCTCACAGCTCGAGTCATCACCATCAACATGCTGGCAGGGCCCTGGGCTCTGATACTCTGTGTCCAGCAGGAAATGATATTCCTCTTGTGTCCTGAGTCATCACCCTGTGATTTTACATCCATGAAATGCTAAAAAAAAATAAAAATTAAAAATAGTATGCTTGGTCTTTCCTGTCAGTCCCAGGCATGTGATTGCTAAAAAACATCAGGAGAAAAATACTTGCCATTTGTTTCCAAAAGCCCTGGGGAACAGAGACGCGAAATTTGGGCATGCTCAGAGTCTCTCCTAGAAAATGGCATTTGTCACATATCCAGATATTCCAGTGATCCAAGGAACTGCTACTGATGAAGGGATGAGCTGTCCCCTCAGCCCCTGAGCTGTGTGGTGTCTGTGCTGGCCTCTCTTTGCAGGCACCGCTGCTGTGCTCAGCCGTGGTGGGGGCTGTCTTTGGGCTGCAGGGAACAGACACCCTCATGCTATTTGGGTGTTCCTGCTCTCCTCTGCTCTTCTTTTGGCCCTGCTCAGCTCTAGTTAGCCTTAGGATGGACCATCTCCTTAGGGAAACTGGAACAAAACCTGCTGGAACACAGGGGTGCTGAACTGAGCCTACCGTGAGCTGGAGGAGTACCTCAGATGCCACCCCAAGCCAATGCTTTATCTTGCTTTTCTGAATTATGCATCTAAGCCTCCACAAAGGGCTCTTTTTGTCTCTTAACTGGGTGAGGAGGCCCTGGCCCAGGTTGCCCACAGAAGCTGTGGCTGCCCCATCCCTGGAAGTGTCCAAGGCCAGGTTGGACGGGGCTTGGAGCCACCTGGGCTAGTGGAAGGTGTCCCTGCCCATGGCAGGGGGTGGAACTGGATGAGCTTTAAGGTCCCTGCTAAACCAAACCATTCCATAATTNCCCACGCTGGAAAAAGCTCCTTCTGCAGCCACAGGAGAGGGATGAATCCTTCCCTCTGCACTGCCAGAGAGGAGCCAGGGGCTGGGAATGGTTTCAAACTGCCAGAGGGCAGGGTTAGATGGGATACTGGGGAGAAATTGTTCTCTGTGAGGTGGGGAGGCCCTGGCACAGGTTGCCCAGAGCAGCTGTGGCTGCCCCATCCCTGCAAGTGTCCAAGGCCAGGTTGGACGGGGCTTGGAGCCACCTGGGCTAGTGGAAGGTGTCCCTGCCCATGGCAGGGGGTGGAACTGGATGGGCTTTAAGGTCCCTGCTAAGCCAAACCATTCCATAATTCTATGACATGTTTGGACAATAAAGTGTCCCAAATGCTAGAGCAACTGACAATTAAATTATTAGAAAGTGGATCATGGTTTGATAAACCTAGTTTTGATGTTAAAATCCTTCTTCACCTGCAAACCTTGACTGAACAGGGCCTCAGTTGCAAACCCAAGGTGGTAGATCATGAGGGTCACTGGGAAAGCAGTTAAGGGAAAGAGATATCCCCCCATGGACTGAGGAGACTTTGACACCAGTTACAAACACAAGTGAAGGAAAAAATGGAAGCCGGTGACTTTGATAATCTCCTCCCTGAGAGGAGCTGGAAGCAGCAGGGACCCTGAACACAAACCTTGCATCCCTTGCTGGCAAGTTGCATGGTGGGATTTTTGCAGAAGCACCCCAGGTTCCACAGGAGCCCGTGGTCGTCCTGCTCCTGCCTGCATCCATGTGTGAGGGCTGTGAAAACCCCAGAGTAAAGCCAGCAGTCAGGTCTTCTCACCTGCTGAGCTCAGCAGCATCACAGCAAGGGGGAAGCTGACAAGACTAAGAATTATCTCACGAACAAGAAACGTCAACTGTACTCTTTGATCTTCCCCAGATTAACAAGCATGGCACCATTTTAATGGCCAAAGTTATAGTCACGCAGCTCAGATCTGTCCCAAGGACTGCAAAACTTAAGGACACTTCTTTCCTCCCCCCACTTTTTATTCTCATCAAGGAATGCTTGCCGTGCTGGGCAGATGTACAACATCACTGCAGTGCCTCAGGCAAGTGGAAAAACCCAAGAAGTGCATGCCCACATCGTGCCGAGCTTCATCAGCCTGTAAATAGCAGTGATGGCTCTGAGGAGCCCAGGGGAATGGGAAATAAATATTCCTTCCCCTGAGTACCACTGGGCTAAAAAACATCAGCCGAAGGTCCCACTGTAGGGCAAGATTCCCCCATGGGGCTACTGATGAGGATGCTGAGTTTGAGGCTGCTTATTGGCATTTGGAAGGAATTTGTTCCACCAGTGGAAAGTTTTGTGGCTGAAGCAGTTAGAGGGGGAAAAGCCAGCTAAAGTTCTGCCTTTCTCTACAGAGGGTAAACTTAGAAACATGATTTAGGACACGTAATTTAGAAAACCAAGATAAAAGTCAGTCCAGCTGCTTCCCCCCAGAGCTTTTTTTATGATTATTGCTTACCGGGATAGCCACATGGACTAAGTGCCATATTTTGAGTGCAGACTTTTCTGGCTAAGCCATGAAACCCACCAACTGTAATTTTTGAACATGTTATTTGTCCTGCCTGAAGAGACTCAAAACCTAGTGAAACAGGAAGGAATAGGATGTGAATTGCAAAGCATCTTTGTGCACACAGGCTGCAGCGACTAGTAATACCCATGTACGATGAGATTTGTCAAGGTTTTTTTGATGAGAAGGTATCAGCAGATGACAGAGGCGAAAGCTTTGACACACCAGAGGAACTGTGTTTGTGTACAAACAGTGAAAATTAATTGGCCACTAATTTGGTCTCGGTCTAAACTAAACCAAAATTAATGCCATGGTTTCATCTCACCCTAGACTGGCTTCTAGTTAACAGCTCTGGATAATTCAGGAGAAAGCCTGTCTCCTGCCAATTACTGCTGCAGACAGTTCCCATCACCACCAGCCCCTTCACTGTGCACAGCCCTGGCTCTTTGCTCCTACCCTGGGCAGGGGGGAACTGTCATGTGAAAATGAGATTTCTGTCTTCTGTATTGGTTAGACTTTTCCATGTGATAAAGGGAAAAGGTAAAACCCAGCTCTTGTTATTCCATTAGGAATAAACTCTGTTGGTTAATGTGATGTATAGCTTTAATAAACTAATTGCTGCAGTTAAAAATCGCTCCTACTAGGTGAGGTTTTGGTTAACACGACACATTATACAAATCTGTGCATTTGTGCAGATGCAAATCAATACTGGGACAATCTCCAGCTCCATCCTGGTCCTTGAGCACCTCTTCTGACAAAGAAGTTTCCTGCAAAGAGAGTTGCAAGAGGATTTTGGGATATACTGAAATATTTTCAGTCACATTTTGTACTGGTGCCTGATAAGAGTCAGGTTTTCCAGCCATTTCATCCTGCTCTCACACATTGTCCCAGCTTTTGATAAAAAAATGTTGAAACCTTGGCTTTTTTCAGACATCTGTAAGCATTGAGAAATCGATCTCCCTGGGGTTCTGGGCACCGTAATTAACTTGTTCTGTTTCTAATGTTAAAAAACTTCATTATGGCTTCACTGTCCCAGACAGACATCATGGAAAAAATGTTGCATGGCTCTGATCCCATGTCTTGATGGATTAAAAGAGATGTGAAGGTACAAGGTAAGAGCAGAAGGCGGTGAATCAGATCATGCACACGCTCCTGTTGGTTTCCATTTGCACCCCTTGAACAGAAGCCTGAGGCCCTTCCACAGTGTAAGAAATTTCATGCCAAGCTGTTGAAATGGCTGTTTTAACATCTAAGCTCTCTACATGGTTGTCTCCACATATCCACGCAGACAGAGCTGCTGGCAGGCAGGTCCCCACCTGCTCCCCTCAGTGGGACACCTCACATGGGGTATGGAAGCCAGGGGAGGATTTTTGACGAGGTGTTTTCCAGGTGGTTGGCGCCCAGCACATACTTGTGTCTGGAGTTGTTCCTCCAGAAGGGCAGGACTTTGCACTTCTGCCTGTGGAACTTTATTTATGCTGTTCCTGCCAACCCATTTCTCCAGGCTGTTGAGGTCCCCATGGATGGCAACACACCCACCTGGGTCCATCAGCCTCCTCCCAGCTTTGTGTCACCTGCAAATTTGCTGAGGGTGCTCTCTGCCCCATCATCCATCATTCAGGTCATTAAGGCAGAGGTCTGGGCAGCACATCAAAGGATTTCAGCCTCCTTGGTGGTCCTGATGAATCCCACAGAGTGGGATTTCTGGATACAGTCAGGAGCTCAGCTTCCTTTTCAAAAGCCTGAACACCTACAAATATCAGTGTTCAGCCGGGGCTGTTAGATTTGCAAGTACAAGCACTTCAGAAGTGCCAGCATTAAAGTTTCATATCCAACTCAAATCAGTCCTCTAAGCTGTTGTTCACTGGCTCACACACGCTTTTCCCCTGAGCAGACAGACCTCAGGAATGTGTGGTTAACGCATGGTTTGACATGACACTGGCTTCAGCTGCAAAACTGGTAATGGGCCCAAATCTTGCTCTCACCAGCTACCCACGGGCTTCCTGTTCCACAGTTTCTTGTCCCCAGGTGGTGACAGGACAACTCTGTGGGGCCAGGCTGTCAGCTCAGCTGTGGACATTACCCAGTTTAAAAAGGAATGGCTTTGCCCCAAAATGCAGCATTTCTTGCAATGTGTGGGAGGGATGTGCTCTGTGTCAGCCTGGGGGTGAAAAGGATGGAAACCGTCCTGTGGAACCCCTTCCTCTTTGCTGCAGAGTGAGACAGAGCCCACAGCAAGGCGAGGAGAGACCTTATGGAGCAGACAATGGAAAGTCCACAGCTGCCACCAGTGCCACTGTCACTGGGGTGTCGTGCGACACATTTCTCAGAGGTGGTGGCTGGCTGACGGCTTCCCAGATTTCTGCTGACTGGCTTGAGGTCCTGCTCGTCTGATTTACAGAAATGTGCATCATTCACAGCTGCAACTGCAGTCTGGTGGCTCTGCCACTGTGGCTGCAGGGGCTGAAGGGTCTCTCTGAAGAGCCGGAGCCTGGGCGGACGGGCGGATACTCAAACTAAGAGAGCTTTGGCTTTAACTTCAGGAGCTTTAGTTCCCTGTCATCAAATCACGGAATGGTTTTGGTTGGAAGGGACCTTAAGGATCATCCATTTCCACCTCTCTCCTGCCATGGGCAGGAACACCTTCCACTAGACCAGGTTACTCCAAGCCCCATCCAACCTGACACTCCCATGGATGTGGCAGCTTCTCTGTGTAACCTGTGCTAGGGCCTTACAACCCTCACAGGGAAGAATTTCTCCCTAATATCTCATCTAACCCTGCCCTATCCAGAGGACAGTCACAGTGCCAGTCCCCAGCCTGGCAGGGGGGTGAGGCAGCAGACTGAGCAATGCCACTCACCAGCACATGCAGGAATGAATAAACTCCATCTCCCATCAGCCTTTCAATCTGTGCTGAAATGAAACAGGATCAGTCACTGCATAACGAAGAAGTAGCCTGTGCCATTGATTTGGCATTTAGTACTCCTCTGAAGATTAAAGCGAGGGTTCCACTCAAAAAACTGGGGGAACTTGCAAGGGAGCTGAAGCTGAAATAAAGTTGTGATATGCCCTGGCCTTGTCTACCTTTTGAATGGGGGACTTTTTTTGGAGTTACTAATGAAAATAAGTCAAATGGCCTGTGGCTCACTTTCGGTGACTCCTCTTCATTTAGTTAGTAACAGATGGATGTAACGAGCAGCCAGCATGTGTCACTCCCAGACACCTCATCCCCACGGAGATCTCCTGCCAATGCCTTGTTTGCAGTGAGATCCATGACCTGGCAGTTCACCTTTAGGCTCCATGGGAAGGTAATTGCAGGAGGAAGTGTGAAGAGGTCTGCTTTTGTCAGGCAGGCTCTGGCAGCCTGTCAAACTGGCAGCTTCCAAGTGCAGGTGAGGAGAAGGCTTTTAGCCCGGTTTCCTGTGGAAAGGAGCCTGCCACCATCAGGCTGTGATCAGCTGTAACCCAAGCTAGCGAGCAAGCTGCAGTAAAGATCTTTAAAAAATTGAAGTCCTCTAAAGATCTTTAAAAAATTGAAGTCCTCTAAAGATCTTTTAAAAATTGAAGTCCTCTAAATATCATAAGAATAGAGAAGCCCAGAGAAAAGTGATGTTATTGATGCTGTCACAGAGGGAAGGGCAGGGATAGCTTTCCTCCTAGATATTGCCTTCAGCAGCTGCCGCTGGCCATGGATGTGCTCACCAACTAATCCACGGGAACGCAGCCCCGGGGAACGGCTCCCGCGGTCTTTTGGCTGGGTGACACTAAAGGAAAAGAGGGACATATTTTCTGTGGTGGCCACAGGTGACGTGAGAGAAGAACTGACGAAAGGAAAGATCCAGGAGATGAGGAGAGGAGAGCTGAAGCTGTTTTGAAGAGAGCACAGCCCTATGATTGTGTATCATAGGAGGTTTGTTCGACTACGGGCTATGGCAGTGCAAGAGGTGTAGCAAGAAGTCAGTCTGCAAGAAGCCAGGGATTTGTGGATTTCTTTTTATTATTATTTTCGTGGGTCTTGTAGTAATTTTTGTGCCATATATTAATATTTTTGCAGAGAACAGGGGCAGAAGGCTGGGTGAGCTGTTCATGGGTCTTCCTGCATCAGCAGAAATACATGTCACATTCAGCCACACTTGGCAAACCAAGTTGTGTTTAGCCTGTAGCTAGAAGTGTTTATAATTTGTTTTAGTGTTTATAATTTGTTTTGGTATCTATAATTCGTTCCTGCACACAGCACTGAGAATGTCATCACACTGGAAAGTGTTCGGCTGGTATCAGCTGAAGGAAGGGAGCTGGGCAATCATGTCACAAGGAGTCTGTGGATTCAGGTGTATCTTGTATTAGAACATCCACCACTCACTGCAGTCTGGCCCATGTGAAAGGCTCAGCTGCTTTGTGATTTATTTTTGTAAATAAATTTTTGGGGTCAAATCATCTCTGCAAAGGAGGATTTAATGAGAGGGACTGACCCATCCTGCTCCTCTTGTTATTTGACAGTGAAATTTTAACCAGCATCTCCTCAGAAGACAAACTATTCATCAGGCCAATTTTGTATAATCAGTATTTCCATTGGATTTGCCTGACACTTGTGTTTCCTGACTAGCAAGCCCTCTCCCATAATGTCATGGCATCCCCTAAAGCCACCGGTGCAGCCAAGTCATCATTCACCTTTCTTCACTTCAGGAACCTGTGCCAGGTGAGGAGAGCAGAAACATTTCCCTGAGCAAAACAAGCCAAACCCAGTAAATGGGGCTGAGGAAGGAAACATAAAATCACAAAATCATAGAATCATTTAGGTTGCAAAAGCCCTCTCAGATCATCAAGTCCACCCAGCACTGCCAAAGCCACAACTAACCCATGTCCCAAACTGCCACATCTACATGTATTTTAAATCCCTCCAGGGATGATGACTCCACCCCTGGCCTGGGCAGCTGTGCCAGGGCTTGAAAACCTTTTGGGAGGAAAAAAAAGGTCCCAATATCCAACTAAACCTCTCCTGGTTTAGTTGGTGCAACTTGAGACTGTTTCCTCTTGTCCTGTTGCTTGTTACCTGAGAGAAGTGACCAACACTCCCAAAACTGCCTCTTCCTCTCGGGACACTTGCATTGGAATCTCAGATTCATTTTGAGTTAAAATGATAATGCTCAGCACAAACCTTAAAACAACTTGACCTAAGGTCTGTCTTTCTTTTGTCTCAAACACTGAGCTGCATTTTCTGCAAGTGTAATTGGTGCCATCAGATTGTGATGGCAGCTCTCCATTCCAAATAGTTAATTTTACTTTGTGAGATCAAACCCTTTAGCAATTTGTTCTCTGCAGTCATATTAGACTGCAGCTTTTCTGTAATGGCCAAAATAAAAGTAAATCTGGAATATCAGAAGGTAGTAACAAGGTGATTGGATGTTAGACCCTTATAGTGCCTTATAGGCCGAGTTCATATTCCTGGCCATAATTTGGTTTATATAAGGCAGAGAAAATGAAGTTTTATTTTAAAATTTGATGGACCTGCAGTCCTGAAAGCTGAAAAGCTTCTTCTAAATCCATTTACCCACAGAAATTCTAACCACAAACCTTACATTTCATTGCCTGGCCAAGCAGACAAATCTGAAGTTACCCAGACCACAACCTTTTTTACTGCTTGTGGCAGCAGACTGCAGCCTGAAAGCAACACTCATCCAGGGTGATACACCTGAATGTTTCTATTTTCTTTGTTACTATGGTTATGTTGCAATATCTAGTCTTATCTTGTCTATTTATTGTTTACAGCTCAGTATGGCCTAGGTTTATACGTTCTGAGTAATTACCAGAATTTCACTCCACGAAGCAGAGGAGTCCTGGGCAGACATTTTAATTTCCATCAGCTGTCATATCCTGGTAAGATAATTAAACACTCTTCATTTTCCATTTTAAATGGTATACAAACGCCAGACATTAAAACCAGAGAACTTTCCAAAAGAGAACATGTGGGCAGCTTCAAACTTTCCTTTGGCACCCAGCCACCAGTGAGGTTCAGCTGAAGTTCACCATTTCCCATTGTGTAAGGCTATTTGTTTAACATTTCTTTTGTCTGAAGTGGCCTTGTCAAATGAGATCTCCACATAATTTTCATTTGGCTCTTCACTCCCATCTGAGTTTTTACTCCCATAGAAGCAGTTTGACTTTAGGCTTAACAGGAATGTAGGCATAAGTAGATAAAGTTTTAAAAAATTCACATGATTTTTCAGGTTAATCATAAAGCATCCATAAAAAAGGGATGGGGCAGCCTCAGATTCTCATGGTCTAAAAACCCAAAGACATTTCCAAGGACCAAAGTTCAATAACCTTGGTTCACTTCACCTTTGTAGACAGGCTGGCCCAGGTTTTGCAGCCAAATTCCAATCTCTGTGTTTTGACTAGATTAAAAAAAAAGCTTCACATTGTTTTGAGTGAGGGACATATCCTTCTTCACATCCTGTTCTGCATGGCAGTGCTGAGTGGGGTTAAATGCTCCTCACCTTCCCCCCTGCAGCGTGAAGCCATCCACAGCTGTAGGTGTGGGTCGTGCACGTGTTTGCTCTGTGTGACACAATGACATCCCCCTAAACAAATCAGTGCATCTCCCGGCAGGTCTGTGTGTCAGGATTTAACTGGGGACTGCAGTTGGAGTCGCTGTTCCTGCTGTTTCTCAGGCTGTGGTTGCACATCCAACTGCTCCGATCAGGGCGTGTACCTGTCTGTGTCCCCACTCACCTGGCTGACACTGAACTGGGAAAGTGTTGTTTTCTCCTATTCTAAGATCATATTAAAGACAATAAGGAAAAGGACGAGAGCTTTTAAACTTATATTAACAGGTAATATCACTAAACATTGTATGGATCCACCTCTGCTGGCATTTGATATGCAAATGAAAGGGACCACGTTCCTGTTGGGATGGAATCACAGCGGTTGGGAAGGACTCCGGAGGTCCTCTACTCCCACCTCCTCACCAGGGCAGGCCTAGATACAGCAGATTGCTTGGAACCATGTCCAGTCAAATTTTGCATGTCTCCAAAGAGGAGGTTTTAAAACCTCTCTGGCCAACTGACATCAGTTTTTCTCTACTCTTATGGTAGAAAATTCTTTTCTTCTATAGAGCTGGAATTTTCATCTGACACATAAAACAAAAGGAAAAAACCTCAGCCCTAGCTGGATCCAGAAGCTACACTAATTTCTGGTGTGGTTTGCTCACCCCTCAAAATCTCTGCTTCTCCCTTAGCATCTTCCCACTACAAACAAAATTACATTTCTCTATTCATCTCAATTATCTATATAAGCCATTTGTGTCCTGGAAGCTGCCAAGGCTGTGCCTCATTTCAATTTCTTGCTGGCCTTGCTCAAAGGCCTGCTGCCACTGAAATCCAGCATCCTTAAAGAGTCAGTTATAGAAAATGACACTGTTCCAGATGAATTCCAGACGAATTCCGGACGGCTTCTTGCGATCCGACAGGAAAGAGTTAAAGCAGTGCAGCAGGAGCAATCAGCAGGGCTGTCTTCCCAAGGGTCAATGCATAGAGCAAGAAAGCACTGCGAGTTGATGCAGGGGATGTAAACACGCCCCGCGGGATGCTGTGCCAGCCCTGCCCACAGCCCGAGCAGCGCTGCCCTCCCGGGGCGCGTCCTGCCCCCGGACCGGAGAGGCGCTGCCTTTTCCCGTCGGCTGCTCCTCCGCGACAGGGAGGAGGAAACGGGCTCGGTTCGTGCCCCCGCTCGCTGGGAGCGACAGAGCACACTCCGCACGTCGCGCCCAATTCCATCACCGGGGCGTCTTTCATCCGGACACACAGCTCTCCTTCCTTAGAGGGACTGGGGGCCTCGCTGGTCCGACGTGCCAGCGCTGCCCTGCGGAATGAAAGGCAGCTCCAGCTCACACCGATGCGCTGGGCTTGCATCTCTTCTCTCCCGTGGCTTTGATTTCGTCGCTTTGTGGCCACCAGACTGGCCCCCGCTGGTCCGGGTGGCACTGCAGGAACATCTTTCTGAAGCTCCACCTGATCTCCCTCCCGTCGTTGTTGGAGACGCAGCAACGCTCACACAGCACACATCACATGTCAGCAGGGAGACGGGCTGTCCCCAGAAGGAAAGCCATCTGAACTGATAAAAGATGAATAACTTGATGTGATCACAAGAATTAACAATACTAAAATGTCTCCGAGAGGCTTTTGGCGAGGCCCTGATCGTCACACACGTTCAACGAGCTGCTCTTTGCCACAATATTGTTGTCTTTGATATCCTTAGAGAACACAAAATAATGCAAATTAGTTGTATCTTTGCCTCACAACAAGGGTGCTTCAGCTGTCCCCTGTTCTCACACCGGAGTGATACATACCTAGCTGTACAGTATAAATCGGAAAATTACTGTCTTTGGTACCTATAACTGGAAAGATTCTTCCTCTAACAAAATTAGACAATTCTGAAATATCTCTCCATGATGTTAAAGAGCTGCTGCTTCCACATTTCTCATCACAAAATATTCTAAGTTGGAAGGGACCCACAAGGATCATCAAGTCCAACTCTTATGTGAATTATCCATACAGGGATCAAACCCACAATCCTGGCATTATTACCATCATGCTCTAACCAACTGAGCTAATGGGAGGCACTGGGAAATTTGTAAATGAACTGTTATTTCAAATTTGGGAGTTAAATCAGGAATACATATTATTTTGATGAGATCTTAGAAAGACTTTTTTTTAATTACCCATGACTGTGGAAGAGCTTTGAGCAATCCCTTCCCCACCCCAAATTTCCAATGGCACCTTCCAAAGTGACATGGAGTAATGAGGAGTTTTCACATTTCAGAAAACATCTGCAAATGTCATTGAAAAATGAAGAGCTTATTCTCCAATTTTCAGTGGGGAAAATAAAATTGTGTACAATGCAAAGGCATAACTTTAACAGCACATCTTTCATTTAGCAAGGAAAACCAAGCAATAATTTCCAGCCCACTGGAAGAAGTGCAGCTACTTGCACAGTATACTCGAGTAGGCTCCCTCTGTGTTAACATGCATCACAAGCTGCAGCTATTTTAATGCTTTTTAGCTTCAGCATTTTTACATGTCATTGAAAACATCCGGCTTTCCACAAAACAAATCTCTACTTTAATGAGGTGCTTGTCTAGAATACATATTTTTTCACACATTATCAGATAGAAAGTTTGGAAATGGAACAATAAAATACACACAAACCAGACCAAAGATGAACATCCTGCATACCTGATACAAGGCTCTGCTTAGGTACAATGTGCAAACAGTTCTTTCTCTTTCCACAGCTGTTTTATTATTCTTTGGGTTTTTTTCAGGGCCAAGCATAAAATTTGGTCTCTTCTCTGGTTCTCCATCTACTTGATTTTGTATGTTAAGAAGAGTTGTTAATGAATATGATTAAGCTGACACATCTTTAAGTAACATTAAGCTACTTCAAATCATCATCATCATCATCATGGCGAGGCTTCACGAACGAAGATTTGGGAAGGCTCTATCCACATTTGCTACAGGCACATTGGTGGCTTATAAGGCCAATACGTGACAGACATATCCGATTGCAAAAGGCACAGCAGAAAGACTCCTTAGATGGTGTATTCTGCAATACACGGTTCTTTCTGCGCTGCCTTTTCTCCTCGGGAGTGATCCTGCGTGTGTTCTCGAAGGAGACAGCTGCGTTATAGATGGCGTGTCTCCAGGCCTCCCGATTTGAGGCCAGAGTAGACCAGTTGTGGTGATCAATATGGCCAAGGCTGAGATGTTGTTTCAGGGAGTCCTTGTATCTTTTCTTCGGGGCTCCTCTCATGCGGCAGCCGGTGGCAAGTTCACCAAGATCGGAAGAGATCGG
>NW_016690426.1:151104-208389 GCF_001604755.1 Lepidothrix coronata
TGGAAGCGCTCTAGGAGACGTAGGTGGTGGTGGTAGATGACCTGTGATTCAGAACCATATAAGAGAGTAGACAACACTATGACTTTGTAAACACTGATCTTGGTGCTTTTCTTCAAGTGTTTATTAAACCATACCCTTTTGTGGAGTTTTCCAAAGGCACTATATGCCTTTGCCAACCTGTTGTCTATCTCTCCGTCAATCTTACCATCAGAGGAGATGAGGCTACCGAGGTAATTAAACTGTTGGACTGATTTGAGCTCTGATTTGCCAATGGTGATGCGGGGATGATGGGGGACTTCCTGAGGTGCAGGTTGATGGAGGACCTCTGTCTTCTTTAAGCTGACTTCCAATCCAAAGAGCTCAGCAGCATCTGCAAAGCAGGATGTTAAACGCTGCAGGGCTGCTTCTGTGTGGGCAACAAGGGCGGCGTCATACTTTCTGAGCCCTTTTTTAATTAAGAATGGTGTGAAACAAGGCTGCGTTCTCGCTCCTACCCTATTTACCGTCTTCTTTAGCAGGATGCTCCAAAGGGCCACAGCAGACCTCGATGATCAGGACGGGATCTACATTCGATACCGTACTGATGGAAGCCTATTCAACCTAAGGCGACTGAAGGCCCACACCAAGACTTCAAATATATTCCTCCTAATATATCAGCTGTTTCCTGGGAAGAGAAGATTTCCTTCAAGAGAAGATTTCTGAATCTCCTCTCATTTGTCCCAAAGGAGTTTACTCCTTTTACACCTTTGTAGTTAAACTGCGTGTATTTTGAATCTATCTACTGTCCTTCTGTTGTGACCTTCACCACACTTCCTTCCCGAATTGGAGTTTCTTCTTGATGACTTGGTCTATTTTCACTCAGCTTCCTACGAGGTCATACCTCTGGTGTGTGTTGCTCTCAGAAAAGAAAAATCCCACCTGGAGTTTCAGGGAGGTGCAGTTGCCATTGCAGACTAACAGTTGCATTTTCCCTTCTACCCCCAGATGATCCTTCTACCCACAAGCTGTGCTTCAGAACATAAAGTTACCAGCAAGTGGGCATTCCACTCACCCGCTTTTTCCTCTTCCTGGGGAGGAATTGCTGCAGCATTGGATTAAAAAGCAGTGGCTGGAGGGTCAGTCTGGGGCCCACCTCAGTGTATGTGTGTGGTACCACACGGACTCCTCCAGCCTGTTGTAAAGGAACTCTTGGTCCTGTGGGGAAGCACAGTGGGACACCCAGTGAGGGCTGAGTGGCAAAACCACAGGACTTTTTATTTTGAAAACGAATAAATTCCCAGTTATTAAGCTAATTCTCAGCTCCCTTACCTCATTCCTGGCTGTGTGTCACCTTCTCAAACCCCCTCCTCCGTTTCCACTGACTCCTGTGGGACCGTGCCTGTCTGAAGAGCAGAGGTCTGTCCCTTGTCCTTTCAGGGGAGACTGCTGCCATAGCTTTTTCCTTGATGCAAGGCGACTGCCTCCCTCCCTTGGGAAGGTTATTCACCCTGCCTGGTTTTATGCATCCAGCACTGGGGCCTTAGGAAATGCTAAAAAAAAGGTGTTCACCAGAGAGCACAGTGTGGATGGGATGGACCAAATGTGAATGAGGCTCCACTTACTGTAAGCAGAGCCAAGGCAAAGCAGATTGCCACTGTGGATGTTTAAATTAGGCAATGAGATTACTGCCTGCACTGTCCCTTTAGTGAATGTCCATTCCTGCCCAGTGCTCATCCCAAGCTGCCCATTCAGATTTAAAGACCACAGCAAAGAGGTGGGAATTACAACTCACATTACTGGAGGATAGTGCAGGAGTCAAAAATTTAGTTTTACTGCCTAAAGCAAGGTCAGGGGCCCATTAACAACTCAGGATGGAAGTGGTATTGTGGCCCTAAGGACTAAAAGAAATAAATTGTATTAAAACATTTCATTTTGATGACAGACTCAACATCAACATGACAGGTAGTTTAGTGATAAAATCATAGAATATCCTGAATTGGGAGGGACCCACGAGGACCACTCAGTCCAACTCCTGACCCTGAACAGACACCTCAACAATCCTACCCTGTCCCTGAGAGTGTTGTCCGAACGCTCCTGGAGCTCTGGCTGCCTCGGGGCCCTGACCACTGCCCTGGGGAGGCTGTTCCAGTGTCCAAACAGTGAGGGACTGCAAATATACCAGGACATTTATAACATCATTCAAGAGTTGTTTTGCGCACTGCAGCAGTAAAACTAATTCAATATATAATTTTATGAAGAGATTCTTTCATCAGGTCTCAAAATGTGTATGTCTCTGCCAGTCCTTCTTTCCTTTGCAAATGAAATTTTTATCTTTGCATCAATTTCTCCCACCATCAGGTTTCAAAGAAGGATGTTCAGTTATCTAAACACTGAAGCTGGTTTGGGCGCTTGCCAGTTTTGAAGGCATCGTGTTCACTGTCCCCTGGACTGCTTTGAAGGATGCCTTTCATCTAAAATATTACATGCTTTGGAGCTACATTTTACTTATATTTTATTGGGTCTTTATTTCCAGAAGTTTCTTTTACCTCCTACTGGCATCCAAAGGAAATTTCGTGGCAGAGCTGAGGTAAATTAAAACCAACTCCAGAAGGGGAGGGTTGTGTTTGTTAATAAAATCAGCAACAGCCTCTGTCAGGAAGCTGTGAATACCAGGAAGGACAGTTGCTTCGCATCAAGTAGGAATACTGTGTCTGTTTAGACAGCACATTTTAGTCCATGGGCAGTGTCACAAGAGATGCCAGGGGACAATAACAGGGAACGCTCAGGACACGTCTGGGCTGGCCCAGAGAGATCACAGGGGGCAAGACTTCCTCATTTCCTCTTTTAGCTGAAGATAAAGTAACAGCAGCACATTGCAGCACCAAGGTATATACAGATAGTAGCTCTAGAAACACACGTAGCCACCTTACAACACAGAAACAACCAATAATAGATCTACTGGAAGATTGAAAAGGGAGTCCTTCGAGTCAATCCAACAACCCTCCCTGCAAACCTCAAATCAGCCGTAGATGATCAGCTCAGGTGACTGAGTTGCCTTGGCCTGATGACTTACACTTGCCTCCCCTTTTGCCCTCTGTGATTCAGAAGAGCTGCTGTGAAGCTATCTCTGCTCACCATCTGTAGCCCACATAGAAATAGGAGCTATCTGAACTGTCCCCAGGGAAAACATCCCGGCTCACATTTCACCGGGCTTTACTCATTCCCGTTGAGTCACTGTTCCTTTGGGTACTTCTCTGCACCAACGTGTTTGCTCTGTCAGCAGCTAAAAGGAAGACACGGGTAAGTTCCTCTGATGGGAGATACAAGCCTGGAGTTTTACTCATACAATGCAATATTTCTTCACTAAGAGCACTGTGAAATCCTGATCCCAGCAAGACAACAGTTGTTGAACTAATTCATTGCTGAACTAATTCATTCTTCTTCCTTTCCCTAAGACAGACTTGATTTTAGACATAGTTTTTTCACTACTGACATCGACGTGTATATTAGTAGACAACTGAGTAGGACCATCAGGTGATGCAGAGGTAGAAGTGTGTTTTGGTGATTGAATACAAAGCTTGGAGTTAAGAGTAAGAGAAATCATCTTGGGAATGGGTTGCTTGGGAAGTATTTGACAAGTGAAAAACTACCTTAAATGAATTATGGACTTGGTCCAGCGTAGATTGTCTTTACTAAATTCATCTGAATAACCTGTTTCTGTAGTTTTAGATTTCACCTAAATCTCTGCCATCATGTCACTATGCAAAAAACCTGAATGATAAAAACTCTTAGGAGCATGATGGAGGACTAATTCACCATCATTTTTCAAAGATAAAAAATAATAAAACATATAAAGTAACATGAGCTCAAGCCCAGTAACATACAACAGGCAGAAAACAGCAATGGTTAAAAGCTAGAAACTGAGCATTTTCAGTAGCAAAATAACAACTTCTTTCTGGTGACCATGTCTACCAACCTCTGCTGTGAACAGAACTATTGATCTGAGAGTGGGTGTTTTGCTCAGACTTGAATTGAGACTCCCTGTGTGCAGGAGCTGCTCCAAGCCTGCTGTCCAGCAGTGTGCTGCAGCCAAATAGAGAAGACCTTGGAATTTACAGGCTCTGTATTTTCCAACAGATAAGTCCCAGGTACTGGTTTCCCTTTCAGCTGCCTATTTACAGGTACTTTCTTCTGAGTCTTTTCAAAAAATGTAGTTCCTCTCTCTCTCATCCATCCAGATTTCAGGCCAGCTTTCACTTGCCTTTCAACCTCCTTATCATCTGCAGCTGAGTCATCTCCCATGTTTCCTGTAGTCTGGATTAATTCCTTCTTTGGCAGATGGGATTTCCCCTCCCACTCTTCCTCCACAGACTTCTTGAGCAAGTCATCTTCCTTTTCTGCCTCAGCTTTTCCATCTCTAACATGGGAATCAGTAACCTTCCCTTCCTTGGATCAATTTTAAGAACAAATCCACTTCTATCTGCAAAATACTGCAGTGACTGCCACAGAAAAATATGCAAGCAACAAAATCCTTAATGTTCTCTCACAAGGGTATTCATAAATGAATACATGTATTACATCCCTCTTCCCAGCTAACTACATCTTAAGAATGGGAAGTTATATTGACAACTAGAATCAGCAAATGCTGATGAACAAGTGTCAGCTGCACCACTGGTCAGGTGGTCAGGGGAAAAACTTGAGGTCTCCCACATCGAGTTGAAGATTTGTGGGGCTCAACCTGAGCAGGTAGAACAGAAGAAGGAAGAGAAGATGCTTAACATGCCAAGCACAGACAAGCTGGTTTCTGAGATGGAGAAAAACATGCTGAAGAGTAAAGCTTGGAGGCACTTTTAGCACCTCATTCAGGAACCAACCTGAGATTTTAGCAGACAGCCCTACCAACTGCCCTTCCTCTGCAGCCTTTGTCACACTGTGGTGACAGAAAACAGTCTCCTGGGGAAATCTGCAGCATTACAGAGAGTGCTGAGGTTAAGGAAAGCATCCTCCAGTTCTCCACTTGGCACTTGGACTGTGCCAATATTGACCAAATCGCTGATGGTATTAAATAGACTCCCTTTCATTTGAAATGCAAACAGGTAAATATTAGTGCTATGCCAAATGAGACTTGGAGAATGCACATACCAAACCCCCCTGTTCATTACCCTCAGGCACTGCTTAGAGGGTACAGAGCCATGGAAAGATGTGCTGTGTCTCAGCTAATTTAGACCCAACTGTAAGAAAGCTAAAAGCAGAAGGACCTTGCAGTTTGTGCTGGACACAAGCTTGTGAAATGGAAATGACACCAAAATGCTCTGTATTCATGGTTCATCTGTATTTTTCCAGCTCAGGGTAAGGTCTGAAAAACTCTCTGGGCAGTCACAGGCATGTGAGGACATTGCAGTGCTCCCAGGACAGACGTGCCTGAGGAACCTCCTCATCCCTCCCTGTGATGAATGGGATGGGGCCAAAGGGCACCTGAACTCTCTTGGCTTCCAGGGAGGCTTTAATTTATTTTCAGTCACACCAAACCAAAGAGGACCCAACCTTCCTCACTCTTTGTACACATTCTTTGCTACAAGTATGGACTCCGTCTTTGGAGGGTAAAAAAAAATATTTACAGTCTGTAAATCTTGGAAAATTGTTTCTCTTTCAGCAACAGGTCCAGTTTCCTGGCCTGCTGCAGGGCAGATTGGGTAACAGTCTCCAACTCATCTCCTAGCCTACAAAGTTTATGTATTTATAGAATATCTTGGAAAAGATTTTTTGATTTACCTATGATTTTTTTGCCAGAGAGGATACTGAGCGCTTCTCCTACAATACAAATTACATTCTGCATCTTTTGTTATGAGTCTTTTGTAACACACCTTTGTAGTATGTAGACTTTTTTGTTGGCTTGGCTTGCATCTGCTATGTTTTATGAGCTCTGCACCACTGACATTTCTGAATCATTTGCATTATTCCTAATACCCTTGTGGCTGAGAGGAGTGCTGGGCTTTTTCAGGGCACTTTACTAGCAGGACATGCATGTTGAAACAAATCGTGATGCTTGGGATTTGTACCTTCAAAGTGCTCTTCAAATACAGCCAAATAAAACTTTGCACCATTGGGGTGAGGAGCTGAGACGTATTTATTCCTGTTTCACCAGAAAGCGAGTGGCTGAAGTCGACATTGGGGCATGGTGTCGACTTCAGCACACCGAGCGAAGAGCAGGCTCCTTTTATTTTGGAAATGCTTAGTCACGTTTGAAGAAGCCCTAAGACTATTTTGAACCATATAACCATTGAACCATTTGAACTGGTGTGTTCCCACGCAGTCTCAGAACTTACTTGGCTAAATTTCTCCCTGTCCAACACCATGGAGTTGGGCAAGGGTGAACCTCCTCCGGTACGTTTTCAGTTGTACACATAAATATATGAGACTCCATTCATTCTCCCTTCTGGTCACAGTGTAGAAAATATAGATAGCACTTAATCCAGTTAAATGGAATAAGATTAATGGAGGCAGCTATTTTCTGAAAGGAAGTACAGGAGCACAGGTGACTATGGAGATGAGTTGAGTCTTCTCGTTCCCCAATTATTGGGATGTGTATTAGGTCATTTAAGAGCCTGATTTGGTCCTCATTGAAATAAAAGCAGAAAAGCACTTATCCTCTGCTTCTTGATAACTGGGATGTGCTCAGTCTCTTAGCTACTCTGTTTTTTCATTCACTTAACTGCTCCACCTACGGCTGAAGCCACAAGCCGTGGCGTCTGCTAAAGAGTACAAATGGGTCAGGCTTTTTCCTCCACTTTCAGCACATTAAATGAACTAATGAAATATCGGGTCCTGCTCATCCAGACACCTCAAAGCTTGACGTGGAGTAGGTCAGCCTAAAGGAGACATTTGGAGACAGTGTGACATCCATTCAGACCACACAACACCAGTGTTCTTCCATCTTTGAAAGGCTTTGCTGGACAGACATTGGGGATTGAGAACTGCCTTCCCCTTTCTGGCCAAGAGCAGGAGTCATGAATAGCATGAGCTAGAGGTTCAGGTTTGCTCCACACCTTTGAAAGGCCAACAGCCATGGGGACAAGCACAACCCCACGGCAACAAAGGGAGGAAACAACACTTTGTACTTTACTACAGTTGTGCAAAGTTGGGAAATCTCCCTTTAACACTGTACAGACAATGTAAACCAAGGTTTTTTAAACACCAGATGAAGTGTGCCACCTCTGAATGTTAACAGAGGCTTGTTTAAGGCTCTTTAAAGTGTTTTCTTTCAATCTCATTCAATTCAACTTTTCTTTAGCTTTGCACCTGGACCTCTGAGTCACAGTAAACTTCAGAGACTGGCAGTTCTTTCCTTCTCCAAAAGCACATACACACAGAGACACAGACAAAAAACAAACAACAAACCCAGTAACAGATGTTTGTATGGTCTCAGGCATAGCATACCGTAAAAAATTACACTGCTGCAGTCCTTGGAGGTAGGTTAATATTTAGTTTGGCTTATGGTTTCTTCAGACTCCCAGGGCAATAGTAACCTTAGGGGAGATGCCTCCGTATTTTTTGAAGCCTGGAGCACCCCATCCCACCAGCAGCAGGCTGCAGATGTTGCTGGAGCTGATGCAGAAAGGTTGCAGCTTTCTTTTCTTCTCCTGTACCCCCACTCAGGAAAGGATGCATTATCTCTATACTTAGCTTGATCACCCAGGTCAAGGTGACTATGTATTAATATATAGTCATGTGCCCAATTCCTGCCTCTGCTGTGGCTCAGCAGTTTAGGGAAGCTGTTAGTGACCCTCAGCTGGTTTTGTAAAACTACAATTAACATGGATTGTCACAGGCTCAGACTGCAGAAGAAATGACCCTCTCTCTTTTTTCTAGTCAGATTCCCTTCCATTCCCCATGTCCACTGGTGACGGACATTCTTCTGGGGATCCACTATCTTTTTACCATGAGAAGCACAATTTGGCCCACATGCAGACTTGCATCTCTCCTCCTTTCAGAGGTCCAAATTTGGACTTGTTTTGTGATGGGGAAGACAGGAGATGGGCACCCTACTCAATCCATTTGGCATCTTGCACAAGAATAAAGACACCAGGAGATTTTCTACATAGTCCTTCAGAGAGGTTATTGCAAAACAGACTCAGGGAGGGCTGGGTAAGACATTCAGCCTTTCCCACATCATCCTATGGACCTATCTTGGCTTTCCCCTCACCTCTCTTTGTTGTTCAGCAATGGAAGAAGCTGATTAGAAGACCTCACTTCACAGAGGTCTTTGGACTTCAAAGAACAAAGAAATATGGTTGAATTTTGTGAGAACAAATAACACAGAACTACATTTTGCTACTGCCCTTCACTGGTTTGAGAGTGGCCAGAATGCTTTCATGCCATTTTTGACCAAACAGCCTCTCCACAGCCTCTCACTGGGATGTATAAATTTTTGAGCTGGACATTGAATCTGAATTTCTAGGTCCATAATAGTACCCATTGTCCAGACATTATGATGGACAGCCCATTTTTTCATTCTGCTTAAACATGCATAAATAACATCCAAACCATGTGTCGTATTTAACACAGTTCAATGGAAACGCTAATTCTGATTTGGCCTCAAACCAACTAAACTTATCTAGAGTGAACTCCTAAGCAATTTGCAACTTTTAATCATGATAAGTGTCTATTATGACTTTCATGTAGATTTTTCCAAAGTGTGGTCTCAGATACCTACCTTTTAATGCATCCTATTGCCATCCCAATTCCTCTCTCTGCCTCTAAGCTACAGAGACGATTAAGACAAAACTGCTGGCAATACCCTCTCTGCCTTTTTTTAAGGCACATCCTTCTTTCTACTAATTTTTTTTCTTCTTGCTCCAAGAATCTTTTGAACAGCCTAGGGAGAAAGGGAGTTTTGATAATGAACTGAAACCACTTTTTTTGTTTCAGAAAGAGGTGGCATTTCCACAAATTTCTCAGTTGAAAATGGCAAGGAGGAAGAAGGACAAATAGACATTAAAAAAGTGGGAGAGCAAGAAAGGCAAAACTTTTGACAGGTTTATTGAGAGAAAACTCTCCAAAGTGATGATGGAATTACTGTCTTCCTAAACACCACTGAATTGCCCCCAAGGGTGGATTCACCTCACATAGGTTAGACATCATGACGTAGGTGCCTGTGCTGGTGCCAGTTATCCCAGCAGAGCACAAGCCTCTAGAAGGTCATTCACTTCATCTCGAGATAAATCAGCCTTTGGAGGTCCTTCCTTGCCTTTATTTGACTTTAAAAGGATCCATGGAGGATTAGCTGTAGCACGGACATCTAATTCTGAGATGCCTCGGATAAGGCAGGCAAATCCTACCCTACAGCTCTCTGTCATAACCTACATATAAAAGCTACAATAAAAATGCATTTGTGATTAATCACATATCCTTACAAGTTGTGAAATTCCATGTAATAGTTCCCTTATGGACCATAATACACACTTTCTGTCAACTTAATATTTTCTGTAAAGGTGCGTAGCAACCATCGCTCCAGAAGAGCTCAGTGTTTTGGACCAAGTTACAATTTCTAAGGGAATCATAACTTTGCCTTGATTTGAATGCAATTAAATTCTTTGCCATAATAGCAGCATAATGACAAGAGTATTTTTTCTTTATTTCCTCAGCTTGGAAATTAAAAGGGAATAACACACAATGGTGCATGAGGAAATAGACCTTCAATTCCATATGGACAGCAGGATTCTCAAGTTAGCTTGTTCTCCTTTCTGGTATGAAAAGTGATGCAGGAAAATCCATCTATGTGTTTCTCTTTAATGCCCACTTCCAGTGCCTGAAAAGGAGGAAGTTGTGCCAGCAGTTAGAACGTGGTCTGTTAGCCATGGCTTGTAGCTTTGTTTCACAGGCCTGCTCTGGGCTTTAAGGTAGTTACTGAACCCCCTGTTTGCTTGTCTGAGATGTTGAGACCTGAGACTTGATCTAATAAAAACTGTGTACAGGTTTAACTTTGCACATGGTGCACAGTTCCTTACTGAGATGCTGATAAATGGCTTGGGTAGAGCAGAAATGATGACTTCACCCATTCCAGTTTTACTGTTCGAAGCCATTCTTCAACTAGTTATGAACTTGCAATGTTGTTTGTTGTTTCGTGGTTTGCTTTTGGTTTTTTCTGTGTTTGCATAAAACACATTAAAAATGCCCAAATTCTTCATTACTGTTATAGTCACTAGTTTTTGCTTTATGTTCTTGCAAGCAGTGTTTTTATGGGCCCCTGAAGGACTGATTTACATACAGTTTAACAATGTTTATCTCCTAATGTAGTCATCTCAATATTCAACATCAGCAGTTGAGATCTTATCACAACTAAACTACTCTTATGATATTCTGGCCATCCTGCCAAGGAACCATTACACAGCCACTGCTATCTCCCATCACACTAACCCAACCCTTTCCCAAATACCCAGACAGCAAAATCCAACACAAAGTGCCCTATATGAAGGATTGCTCCCCAGTAACCCTTCCCATTTGATCCCAGGCCTCGGCAGATTCCTCATGGGCATTTGCCACAGTAGCACATCCCAATGGATGTGGTTTGTGGTCATCAGGAGCCCGTACGAGCCGGCAGTGCAGGTCCCAAAATATTGGTGTATGGAGGGTCTCTGGGTCAGACAAGTGCCCTTTCTATAAACTTAAATTTCTAACTTAAAACTGGGCTCTAACTTAGTACTTTGTATACTCCTGATGGAGGTCAGGAGTGGAAGTGGGTCTGTGCTTTGCAAACACCTGTGCTAGGAGAAAAAATCACTAGTGAGCAGTGTCCCTCAGTGCTCCCACCAGGAGATGCCCACCTCTCCAGAGGAGGTAGAGCTGCTCACGTAAGTGTTCTCTGTATAATTTAGTGTCAAAATGAGCTGTGTTAAAGCTTAAGAGGCTTAAAGAGAAAGTCGTGCTCGCCTATGTGGTACTGAGAAACAAATGTGTAGGCTAGAAGAAAATGTTCTTGGCTTTTTTGGTGCTAACTCAGTAATGAGCACAACTCAGCATGTGCTTTGGATGCAATTCTGCACAACCAAAGTAAGAGGGATCATTTGCTGGTGTCCTGAATGGGACCATAGTACCCAGTCCTCACTTACCACTAATTTCCTGGGTTTTCAGACCATATACTGCCTATTTAGAGAAGTAGCATAGCAAAGGATGGGGGTTTCTGACAAACTGGGCCTCCAAACACACAAATCAAAGTTGATCCTGTGTGCAGGGCCAGGGGCTGGATTTGTTGATCCTTGTGGGTCCCTTCCAACTCAGGGTATTCTATGATTCTGTGATTCTATGATCTTGGTTGACTAATCTTATTATTGTACAGGCACACAGCCTGTGACTCCAGTCCCAGAACATAACATAATTTAGGATAAACCCCCCAATGTATTAACTTTAGAAGTATCCATGCTGCATCCAAATATTGAACAACTGAAAACTAAAGTTCCTGCTTATTCTTTCCTCTCTCTGCCTTTCCCCGAAATTAATAGACAGCTTTGCTAAACTGTTAATCTGGAATTAGGACCTCAGAATTGGATGCTCTGACACAGATCTTTTGTTCTTGTTTATACGGCATCCAAAATGTGGGTGGTTTATCCGAGAGCTTATCTACCTATTTTGTCTTATCTTGCCTAATTACAAGCTCAGGTATAAAGAGAGTAATTGAATCTGTAAATAAACAAACATTGCACATAGAATTGAAATAAGTAAAGATTATCTGAAAATTCCCATGTGTATCTAATAATAATAATGGCCAGTCTTCGCGAGCGAAGACTGTGTATCTATAGGTTTCTCTTTTCCTTCTTACAGCTTTCTGTCCCAGGGCTTTAATGTTCTGTGACGATGAAAATGTGAAAAAGAAAGTTCTGGAGAATTATGCAGCTGTAACTGGTGCAGATTAATCTTTGACTCTTTTTCAATACTTCAGACTCCTTTTTGCCCTCTGAACAGGTGTTCTGCTGGGTGAGGTGAATGAGAGCAGTTCATGCTTCCAAGGGCATTGTTTATTCTGAGATCACAGAATCCCAGAATACGCTGAGTTGGAAGGGACCCACAAAGATCATTGAGTCCAGCTCTTAGCCCTGCACAGGCCCATCCCCAAGAGTCACCCCCTGTGCCCCAGAGGATCAGCCAAACCCTCCTGGAGCTCTGGCAGCCTTGGGGCTGTGCCCACTGCCCTGGGGAGCCTGGGCAGTGCCCAACCAGCCTCTGGGGGAAGAACCTTTCCCTGAGATCCAACCTGACCCTGCCCTGACACAGCTCCAGCCATTCCCTGGCTGCTGTCCCTGGTCCCCCCAGAGCAGAGCTCAGTCCCTGCCCCTCCTCTGCCCCTGCCCAGGCAGTTGGAACTGCACTGAGGTCTCCCCTCAGTCTCCTCTGCTCCAGCTGAACACACCAAGTGCCCTCAGTGTCCTCACACGGCTTCAAATCAAGGCCCTTCCCCAACTCCTTTGGACACTCTCCAATGGCTCAATCCCTTCCTTCCATTGTGACCCCCCAAACTGCCCCAATGTTGAGGTGAGGCCGCCCCAGGGCAGAGCAGAGCGGGACAATCCCCTCCCTGATGCCCCCAGGACAGGGATGTCCCTCCTGGCTGCCAGGGCACTGCTAACTCAGGGACAACTGGGCACCCACCAGGACCCCCAGGGCTCTTTCCCAGCACTGCTCTCCAGCCTCTCACCCCCAGTCTGTCCACACATCCCATGTGCAGAATGTGGGCACTTCCCCTTGCTGGACTTCATGTGGTTGGTGATTGCCCAGTCCTCTGATCTGTCGAGGTCTCTCTGCAGGGCCTCCCTGCCTTTGAGGGAGTCATAATTATTTATTGGTTAAAATGCATTCTCTGATACACCCAGAATTTGCAGTCCAAGTTTTTCTTTCTTGCAGATTGACACCCATTTCCATTTTAATAACGACAGTGAATGCAACAAGCAGGGCCAGACTGTGCAAAACAAACATCCACAAATTTGTAGTCATTTAAATATGTAAAGCTAGTCTTTGATGTTAATGCACCATTAAAAATGAGCTGGGAAGTTCACACTGTCTGTTCCTGTGTCGCTTGTCAAGCAGCAGAACAGCTCAAAGAGCAGCTTGTTGGTTTGCAGCATCAAACCCACCTCAGCAAGTTTGGCATCTTGTAAAAATTTCTGGTACCTGACATTTCAAATTTTACAGGACATGGAAAATCCATGTGAAGACACTGCATTTGCAGAGCTTGTGCCCTCTCTTTGTTATCCAGCAGCACCAGCTATGCGGCCCTCGTAAGCCTGACTCTGATTCTCCTCCAGTCCTGGGGGATGGAGGAATGGCTTCATCACCCTGGCAGTCAGAGTCCTTTCCAACCCTCAGGATCTTACAAAGGTTAACAAAGATCTTTGAATATCAGCACAGTTAGGAAATAGTTCAATGTTTTGGGACTACAGTTCTTAGAGGGAAAATGAATTAGTCGTTGTGAGGTTTACATTAGCATCTCTCTGCCAGGATCAAGGTGACACCAATTAATCAGAATACTTAATTTTTAGTTTTCCTTCTGAATTCCTGTTCTTTGGGATAAACGTGCAGCAATTTCACCTATTTATCTATAAGCTGAGATATAATTGCTCCCATTTCTCCCATTTCTGATGTGAAGAGCTTCACTGAAGTATCAGGAGATCACCGGTGTCTTTCAGAAAATAAAACAGGGTAACTTAGGCATTTGCAACAGTTTTCAGCTTGAAACACAGACAGTTGTGCTGCTAACAACTACCTGACTGAAGTAATGGTCTATTTTTTACCCAGAACAACTAGCACACAGGTACAACCTTTGGCATAGACAAGTGAATTGCATTCCCATTTTTAGGAGAAAAGAAGGCAGATAGAGTCCTGTTAGCATTGCTGTATTATTATAACATAGGCAACATGTGTGGCACACATGCACAGACATTGATTTCACTGCAGCAGTGGGATGAAAACCAAATAACTTTTTTCTTCATAAAGAGGCCAAACTGGTGTTTCTCCACCACTGTTTTAACTGCTCTCTTAAGAGGTTTGCTCTTTCCAGCATTCCTGTCTGCATTTTGCATCCTCAAGGCTTGTTCTACACATGCACCATCAGTAACACTTTTACCTCTGCCTGTGTAGTTAGGGTTATTTAGTGAAAATGCTCCTCTGTGAATGTCAGGGCACTCTGACAGTGTGAAGTGAGTACAAAAGTGAGAAACAAGTCCATATTCCCACTACGACTGCATTGGAAATAATATACATCAGCCTGAGCAAAAAGCATGCTGCAATCAAAGGGCTTCATCAGAACAGAAACAATGCATAGATAAAGCCAACAAAAAATCGTAGTGTGGCAGCATTTGGCACAGAGGTGGAGCTTCTTTCAAAAGAAGACAACCAGGTGCAACCTCTGCAGCCGCTGACCTTCCACACTCATTTCTAACCTCATCCTTCTCCTATCCAAGAATTTTGAGGGGCTCGTGTGTTTCTTTCTTTTTCTTATGATAACAACAACAGCTACAACAACAATAACAATTTTGTCTTTGCAAATATTAAATATTTGTTGCTGGCTGCTCTTTAGTCCATTGCTCCCTCAGATCCAAGTCAATTTATTCCCACAACAGCAGCAGAACTGAATTGAGAAAGTTGATTTCTACTGTACAAAAAGTCAGGATGAAATTTGTCATCCTTTTGCAGGAACAACCCCCAGCCTTTGGTTTTCATATTAAACCCATAATTTATTCTTGGGTTAATGAATTAATACTCAGTTCAGGCACCACGAGGCAGGGACAGAGCAACAGGCACAGCTGATGTGAGCTACGCTTAGTATCAAGTATGTTCTAGATATCAGAAATTGTTTACTCTGTTTATAATTCTTCAGCTTCTAAAAATAACTCTGCACTGTCTCATCTCAAAAATGAGTAAAACAAACATGAGAAATCAGTGAAATAGCTATTTTCTGCTTTTAGACATCTCTTTGACTACATGAGAGTGGTAGGCAAAGGCTTGATCAGTAAATTTGTGCATAAGGAAATGGATTTATGTATAAATAATTATTATGCATGTTAACTAGCTGCACACATCACAAGGAAAACATCAGGGACGTTTGCTTGTGGAGGCTAAACAAAATATGTTTGCTTCATGCTGTTCTTTTATGGTCACTTTTATTGGAAGCACAATTTATAGAGGCATAGCAATCATACATTTTTCACTGTAAAAGCACCATGCGTCTTTGGAAACAGCATCGGGTTCTCTGCAGAGAAAAACCAAAGTTGGTCAACTTCATAGTTGTCAACCTAGAGTTGAAAATATTCCCTCTTTTGGAATGTCTTGATGTTGTTTATGTGCACCTTTCTGGTAGTGATTTCCAATGCAGCGACAAATAATTAACTGCTAGACAGAAGAAGACTGAAATTACTTCAAATTAACTCGAAGACAGAAATTACTTCAAATAGAATCTTGCCAATGATCTGGCAAACAAACTGTTCTTTATTTCAACGTTTTCATCATGGTGAAGGAAAAAGGTCCTTAGACGAAAACATATCTGCCTGGATTATTGGACAATACTAAAACTGTAAGTGATGAAAAGGATGTAGGCTTGCTGGAGTCTTTCTAGTTCACATGATAGCACTTCCTGGTGGGAGCAGTCTGTGATAGCTTTTACAAGCCAATCTTCAAAGAAGCTTCACCTCCATCTCCAGTTTTTCAGTCAAGTAATTCTCATTAAAAACTCTGCCTCCGTGAACAGAAAAATATGGTTTTGCCAGTGAAAATCTGTGTGCGTGGTGCCATAAAACTGACAGGCATTACTTTCCTGAGAAAACAACTTCCATAACAAGGCACAGAAGCACTCCACTGTCCCCTTGGTGAGTTGGAGAAGGACACCAAAGGCATGGGGGGCTGCGTTTCAGATGCATATAAATATCTCACAGGCGGGTGCCAAGAGGACGGTGCCAGACTCTTTTCGGTGGTGCCCAGTGACAGGACAAGGAGCAATGGCCATAAACTGAAACACAACAAATTCCATTTCAACACAGAAACATAGAACATGCTGAGTTGGAAGGGACCCACAAGGATCATCTTAGCCATGCACAGGACACCTCAATAATCCCACCCTGTTCAGTGCCCAACCAGCCTCTGGGGGAAGAACCTTTTCCTGATGTGCAACCCAAACCTCTCCTGACACAGCTTCTTGCTGTTTATTCGAGTCCTGTGACTGGTCATGAGAGCGACGAGATCAGCGCCTGCCCTTTTGCTTCCATGGGGAAGAACTTCTTTCCATGAAGGTGGAAGAGCACTGGAACAGCTGCCCAGGGAGGGCGTGGAGTCTCCCTCCCTGGAGACATCCCAAACCCACCTGGACGCGTCCCTGTGTCACCTGCTCCAAGTGACCCTGCTTTGGCAGTGAGGTCGGACCGGACGATCTCCAAGAGGTCCCTGACGATTCTGCGGTTCTCTATTTGAGCATCTCTGACCTCCCCTGGACGCCTGGTGCTCTCCCACCTCAGCGCGCCGCTTCCCTGCGGTGCCGCGGGAGCCGCGGGGTCCCCACGCGGGATGCGGGACGCGGGACGCGGGATGCGGGATGCGGGACGCGGGACGCGGGATGCGGGACGCGGGATGCGGGACGCGGGAGGCGGGATGCCGGAGCTGCCCCCGCGCCCCGCGGGGCTCGGCCGGGCGGCGGCTCCTCCTCCGCGGTGACGGCCGGGCGCGCCCCCGCCCAGGAAGGAGCAGAAGGACATGGCTGCGCCCGCTCCCCCGGCCCGTTCCGCCCGCCCGGCCGCGCCCCTTCCGCCCCGCCCCGCCCCGGGCCCGCCCCGGCCCGCCCCGCTCCCCGGAGAGGCCGCTCCGCGCCCGCCGCCGCCGCACACCGAGTTGGAGCCGCCGGTGCCCCGCGCCTCCCGCCCGCGCCAGCCCGGGGGAGCCGCTCCGAGCGGCGGCTGCCGAGGTGAGACCCCCGGGGCCGGGCGGGTCGGGTCGGGTCGGGGTCCGGGGGGAGCCTCCCCCGCCCCACCCCGCGGGGCCGTTCCCGCCGCCGCGTCCCCGCGCAGCCTTTCCATTCTTTCCCCAATTTCTCCGAATGCCGACCACCCCCCCACCCCGCCGCCTCCTCGGGGCGATGTTTTATTCATGGCCCGCCGGGCTTTGTACGCGGAGCGGGTTCTCCGGGGAATGGCTGCGGGGGGCGGCGGAGCCCCCGGGCCGGAGCCCCCGGGGCGGGCACAGCGCGGGGGCCGCGCCGCGGGCGGGGGGCTCTGCTGCGGGGAGCGGGCCGGTCCCTGCGAGCCGCTCTGTGCCAGGCGTTATATATGGATCTCTGTAGCTGTCTGTATCTACATCTATATATATCTGCCTTCTTTCTCGATGTTCGGCAGCCGCGTATTGCCACACGGAACGCCTGCGAGCCGGGCGGCACTTACACCATCCCCGAGTTAACTGTAGATGTCAGGCTGTGCTTGCACTGGCGTGATGTCAGATCGGTAATACCGCGCAGAAATGGTGAATTCGGTGCGGGCAGAGCGTGATGGAGACGGCACAGACCCAGCTGGCGTGGACAGGCTCGGCGGAGCCTCTGTCTTCCCTGGTGCAGGGCCTGCTGTGTGGGTAGTTCCCTGGCGCAGGCGGATCGGAGGGGCACTGGGATAATTAACAATTATTTGTGGGTAGCTGCGGCCTCGGAGGAGCAGATATTTATGCCTGGACCAGAGATACTTGGCTTGCTTTCCCTTACAAAGGTATTCAGGAGTGTGGTAGTTAGAGAGTCGTTTGCTGCTGCCCATCTTGTCTGCAAGTTCTGCGGGGAGGCAGGCTCCATGGGCAGCCTCCTCTCATTCCCGAGGAGGAATTCTGTTGCGTGCTGTGGAAAGGTGGCTGTCATCAATAGGTAGTTTCATATTAGCTCTCGATACCACCATGATTTCTCCCAACCTGCTCAGGGACCAGCGAACTAAAACTGAGAAATGCTGAATTCAGTTTCCCACTTACCTGCCCTTCACGTTCCCCATGCCCTGGTTGGTTGGATTTCAATGGAAACATTCCGGTCCTGAGTCTGTTGAAAGAAATCTGTATGTTTTGGGTTTGCCTCTCCAACTTGCTGTTTGATAATAGCACTAAGGCTCCTCGTTTCTGGAGATCCCTGTGCATGGGGGGCTGGGGCTGTTTGCCATTTGGTACAAGCGGAGTGCACCGATACTGCTTGATGTTGTTGAACCTTATATTATCTTAGGCGTTGTATGATGAGGCAGCTTGATTTGTTTAAGGCTTTGTGATGATGCAATGCAATAATAATTATAAATCTTCTCATTGTCTGAAGACTCTTTAAATACTACTCTGTCTCGGGAGGTACTTCGTGTGTGTTTATTCCCAAGAGGCGCAGGCACGGATGAGCAGGGTTTGATATTAATCACCATCATTTTGGGGTGGGAGGGTGGGAGCAGTTTGGCACTGGTGCTTTAGGTTGTAATTTATGGGCGTGACGTCATGAGCTAGATAAGCTTTTATAGGATCTGCCATGTCAGTTACAGCCTTTGTTTATATACGTGCAATTACTTGTTTTGAAAATCCACGCTGTATAGTTTGCTTACGAGCCTGCGCTGGAGCTGTGAATAAGATCCAGCAGAATGTGCTTCGATTGCACAATATTGTTCAGTGGTTGAAAACATTTTGCTTTACCTTGTGCTCGCAGCCTACACCAGGTGTGAAGTTACTACATGGCATCTGCACGCTGTGATGTGTACGGGAGTTGGCTGTGAAAGCGGTGACCAGGTGCTTTTATTTTCTTATTTCTCCATGATCCGCCAGGTGCTTTTATCTTCTGCTTTCTCCATGATCTTGTTTGTTTTGTTTTTTAAAAGAAGCAAGGTGCTGAAATGACTGATTTCAACTAACCCCTGCTGGAGAGAGCAGCTTGGTTATTTAAGGCTGCTGTGGTTTGTTATGCAATCAGATTAACAAAGGTTGAAATGATCGTTCAGCTTGGGGTAAATACGATCCATAGAACAGCGTGGATTAGGGCGATTGTTTACATCGGGCAGATCTGCTGCAGTCGGGGTATTGGACGAAAACGCAATGAGTGGGCACAGTAACGTACTAAATAAGTTTTTAGTAAACTCCTTGGGATCATAATGTACTTGCTATCGATTGTCTGTGCTCCAGGAGCTTCTGCAGTGCCTTAGGTGCTGCTTGCACGCATGGGCAAACTTACTTTCAGCTTCATTTAGTTGACAAGCAAAGGCCTGGGTGAACATCTTTGTGCACAGCCTGGGGTGCTCAGGGTGCTGTGCAGGCTTTGTGCTGTTGCAGTCCAGGTGTTGGGTCAAGGAAGATGACCCAGTACTCAACTGGAAGCTTTCTAAATTAAAAAAAAATACAATTCCAGCCACATTTGCTGAAGCTGGCAGCCCCTCAACGGGTCCGTTATTAGTTGGCCGTTTCCCCTCGTTGTCGTGGGGGCAGCGTTGCTGCAGGGGGGGTTTTTGAGGCTTGTCTCCCTGAACGTGCTCAGAGAGGAGGTGATGGCGCATAGGCATCGATGCTGTACCGGAGGTGAGACCCTGCTGGGAGAGATAAGAGCTGAAAGGGGAAGGTGGAAGCCTGGGATGGCGAAGTAGCCAGAGCGTGGGGAGGAGAGGGAGGTGTTTGTCAGCAGGGACCTCTCCGCGTCTGTGCACGCTCAGACCCCGCTCTGCGGTTGTACCACGGTGCTCTGGTGTGGGCTCTGGTGCTCTGGAAGGTGGACCTTGCTCTAAAAATACAATATGTGGTGGCATCGAGTGTTTGGGAGAAAGGAGGAATAACTGACTCCGGCAGTCAGTTTTCTGGAGGCCTTCATGTTGGTGTGGAGCCTGAGCCCTTCCAACCTTCCTCTCATTCAGGAAAAGGTAAGATACCCTTCAGGATGCTGCTTTTCCATCCTTCAGCAGATGATGGAACAGGACTACATTTTGGATACACATTCAAAAGTACTCCGGAAAGGGTTTATTAATATTATTATTATTACTTATTTCCTTGCTGACCATGTTTAATTCTATATAAGCAAACATCTAACTGCAAAGGGATTTCACAGGCACTTGCAAATGTCTCTCACTGTGCTACTGGCTGCTGTGTGTGCTGTATAACATATTTGTGATAAATGTACACAAGCACATTTAGGGTACACTGGAATCTAAGAGAGGGATTTTGGGGAACAGCTAACATTGTTAAGGCTCTGTTATTGTCGGATGTTCAGAGGAGGTGGTATGGGATGTGATATGCACTCAGTAATGTTAAGGCTATTACTGGTATTAGTTTACTTCAGCTCTAATTTATTAACAGGTTGGGATCTTGTCACCTTCAATTTTGTGAATGGAGTAAGAACAGTTATTCTTGGCTGGACTAGAGATGTGTCTAGCTCAGTAGCTTTAATGTTGGGGCCACTTTCTGGTTCATAGGAAAACTGTAACTCCAGAGTTGTCCTGCTGGTAAACCCTTCCAGTGGTCATTACTCTAGGAAATCTTTGGGCTGGCAGTTCCAGTGAGGCTGTTGTGTTTAATAGCTGCTGATGGATTGTCTGCTCTTAAAAATGTCTTAATTTGTTTTGAAAAACTTTATGGCTTTAGTGTTCACAGCCTCCTGTGTTGGTGAACTTCTTGGTATAATTGTGCAGTCTGAAAAGGATTTGATTTTATTCATTTTACAGCTTGCCATTTCAAGTGCCTGTGATTTTATCTGAATTGTGGAAGAATATCTTTCTTTTTAGATTTTCACACAGAAACAGACTATATATGGGGATGTTAACAGATCTTAGAACATATATAGAGATAACTGCTATATGTTTGCAGTCAGGCAGGCTTCCAGCCTCATTTACAGTCACCTTTCATAAATAGGTACCATTATGGCTGTCATATTTAGTGATTGCATGCAAAAAAGTGTTAAAATAGAAGAAATTATGTGATTTCTGCAGCTGTTCGTCCTGTACACACGTTGTGGTAAATCTTGATTTGCAGCGACTCAGACGACAAAAGGGTTCCTACTTGCCAAGGACCAACTTCACCAATGTTGTTTGAAGATTTCCTGAAGTAAAATTTTGCAAGGAGTCTGGTGCAACATTGTAGGGATGTGGAAGGATGCGTAGAACAGAATTTAAGAACTCTATTTAAGAGTTAGAAGTTAAGAAATACAGATTCCAATTAAGTGAAAACAGTGACTGAATCCCTGAATTGTTCTGTAGGTTGGCTTCCACCAGGCCATCCTCGACCATTTCAGGAATAGATGGGTGTTAACAAAGTTGTGGTTTAAATTCCTCTTTTCCTTTATGTGGCAGGGAAGCAGCATCCTTTGCCTGTGAATTGACCTACAGTATTTGTTTTTGTCCTGGTGATCCAGGGGACTGTCTGGGTTACAGGAGCCCTCTGGGTCACAGACGGTGTTGTACTAGACTTCTATACTGGTGGTAATGGCAGTTGTGTTTGATGTGTTAAAAAAAGCCCTTCAAAGGTTGCTAATTTATTACTGGAATCATAGAATATCCTAAGTTGGAAGACACCCACCAGGATTATCACGTCCAACTCCTGGCCCTGCACAGGACACCCCCACAGTCCCACCATTCCTGAGAGCATTTTCCAAATGCTCCTTAAACTCTGGCAGGCTTGAGGCTGTGACCACTTCCCTGGAGAGCCTGTTCCAGTGCTCTTATTGTGGCAGCTTCTGAAATCCTGCTGATAAAAATGGGTAGAATTTTCATGTTTTTAAAGCAAACAGAAAATCTTAATCTTGTCATTTCTATTGTTATTCCACCCGTAAGCCTGTAAACTTATGATTAAAGTGGGTGGAATTTCAGCTTACTGGTTTATGGGTGGGATATTAGTAGAGGCTGACCAGACAAATGTTTTCTTTTTGTTTTAAAAATAGAGACACTTACATAATGATGCTATACACAAAACAGTATATGCATATGGATAAGATCTGTGCAACAGTGTTAATCCAACAGCATCCCTTGCCTGTGTGTCTGCTGTCACTTGCTTCAAAGAAGGGTAATTCTGGAGTGAAGAGATGCCAGTGCCAAGTGATTTAACTGGAGTATTGTATTGGTCCAGTCTTGAACAGCCTTTAGGCAGGGCTCTGGATTAGAGGTTTGGAGAAACAGATTTTTAAACCATTGTGAGCTCCTAATTTTTTATCTGAATAAAGGAAAACCATTCTTTCTGGGTTTTTTGTAGAGCACTGTTGTCTGTGGTTTGAGTTGCTTGCAAGGATTCATCTCTTAATGTGTGGCATGTGCTTAGTAAATCTGAGGTCCAGTTTTTGAGAATAGAGTGTTATTGCTAATTAAAAAAAAAACCAAAGCAGTGAACATGTCTGAAAGCATCAGGATGGCATCAGGGTTTTTCCTTACTGTGAAAGTTTGTTTTCCTTCTGTCTCTGTATTTGTAACAGAAAAGAACAGACTTTATACATCAAGTTTGGACAAAGATAAAAAGCAAGTTCACTTGAAATATGTATTTAATAGGGAAAATATTCCAGGATCTATATATACAGATGGGCATTTTCCAAAAAGCGTGTGTTAGGTGTCGAGGCCGTAACTATGTTGTTGCTAACCAAAATTCTGGCCCTGAACGTATCTATAAATACCATACGTAGCCTCACCCCTTTGACTCTGTGAAACGATACGTAGCTGGAATCATTTCATACATCAGGACATAAAAGGACCTTGGTGAACTTGTGCTTTTATAATAAACAAGGAGAAGTTTATCCAGGTTGCCCAGTTTATCCACACAAAGACAGCTCTTTATTCGGGGAGGGGGAGGGACTTACCTCTTAGACTTTCCTCCTTAGGATTTTTATCTCATCCCATCCTGAGATTTTATTCATAAAAGCAAAACAACTTTAATGTTTTTGTATGTTTGGCAGACAGAGCTCTGCATTTTGGAGTCGTGGGTAATTAGATTTGTGGAGCCTGTGCAATTCTGGATATTGGGCAGGGAGATTGTTTTTGCAGGAAGACAGAGCGAGGAACAGCTTGCTCTCATTCCCTTTCTTAGAGTGGCAGCACCATTTTCTGTGCCCTTTGCAGGTTTGTGATGTTGGTGTGCTGTTCCTGGGGAAGCAGGCTTGTTGAAGTTTGCCTTTGTGTTTGGAGAATTCCTTTTAAATTGCTATTCAGTAAAGCTCTGAATATTGGATATTTGCACATCTCCAGTGGAAAACAGTCTGAGGGAAGAATTGGCTTGTAAACCAAAACAAATGCTGTCTTTTTAAGGGCTGGTAATGGGCTGTAAGCCCATTTCAGCTTCAACTTTGAGGGATGACTAAGATGTTTCTCTGATCTGGCAATAGCCGGTTTGGATCCTGCCGCTTAATTTTGTCTACAGGCCTGCTCGTCCCAGCTGCATCTCGAAGGGAGCACGGCTGACGTGCAGTAAATGTACCGACAGATTGTGCAGGAGTTTGGGCTTTTGCTGCTGATGGATTTGCCCAGCACTCCGTCCCTGGGAAGCCGCCCTGGGCATCAGGGCGTCCTCTGAAGTGGGATGTTCAAAGCTGTGGTTTGGGCTGCTGAGCGTGGCCAGCCATGTGATGCTGAAGGACAGGGTACTGCTCCTCTCCTTCCAGCGCCGTTGTGCCTCTTACGGACACGCAGTAGCTGCAGTCTGGGGGATGCCCAGAGGCTCAGCTTTCTCTTCTGAGCCTTTATTTTTGCAGGAATCTGAAACAGCAGAGCTGAAGCTGCTGAATAAGCCGGACTGAATCCAGGGGAGCAGAGCTGGCTCTCCCCTTCGCCTGCCACAGAAATGCAGAGAGGAGAAGCACCTATGAGTACTCCAGGGACTTGTTTTATTAGTGGGTGAAAGAAAAGCCAACCAGAATTTTCTAATACTGTCTCTATTATTTTTACCACTCAAAGTTCTAATGGATATAATTGTTTTTTCTTACAATTTATGTTTTTTAAATTACTCCCTGGTTTTCAAGTGTGGGAGTCTATCAGCCAGTACTACTGAAATGAAAATCAAAACCTCCCAATGAACAAGCTCCTGACACAATTTCTGTTGGTTTTGCTCCGTTTAAGAAAATAATAAGAGGGAGCTGTATCTGTTCTGCTTTGGACACGTCAGATAAGGTGTATCTTTGAGATTAAAAAGTCCTGATGCTCGTGGGAGGAGGGGAGCGCTTCTTTCTTTTGTCTCCAAGGTTGCAGCAGAGGATACTAATTAACCACCAAACAGATTGGTTTTGGGGAAGTTTGCCTTTGCTATCGCAGTGAAAATGTTTTGTTTGGAAGAGCTGCGTGAATGACACCCACAGGCGTTCATGGCGAGATGAACCAGCCCCTGGCTGCCCCAAAATCCTCCTGTTTCAGTCTGCAGAAATACGCCAGGCAGGCTTTTGAAACGGCAACAGCCAAGTGTGCATGTTCTGGAGCAGATTGTGTCCGGGGGAGCGCGGCACAGCCCCGAGCAGAGACGTCAGCAGTGAGCAGGGACTGTCACCCCAACACAGACGGGCCCTTCGGCGGGACGGAGCGGCCGGAGCGGCGCGGCACCGACGGGCGGGTCGGGGTGGGTGTGAGCCCGGAATATGGGGTTGGTTTGTTGTTCTTCCCCAAGACAGCACTCTGAGGTGGATTTTCCTATAACTACCACTCTTGGATGTTTTGGCAAGAGAGAGACTGTTTTCTAAAAAATAAAACATTAAAACATGGGATAAGAGGCCTCAGGCTTAGTAACAGCATTTTAGGAGAATAATAAATGCTCAGCCTTGTGAAGCTGCATTTAGTTGTATGTTTATTTGGGGATTTTTTTACAAGCATAATGGAAAATTATGCACTCGACTCTTCTCTAAGTTGCCATGGGATTCAGGGGACCTAATTTCCCTAAGACTGTGAAAATCCCAGGCTTTGCAATGTAATTTTTGTTTGCCATTACACTTCTGTGCTAGTCTTTGAGCCTTTTTTCATCCACAGCAAATGCTTGGGTGCTGCAACAGAAATAGTTTAAAAGCCAATGATTTGAGAGAAAAAGAGCTGGAGCTTCTTAGATGTCTGGGGACTGGATGAAGTAGGATTAATCTGGCATTAAGGCAGAAATTTGTGAGAGAAGCTCGGTCAAGTGACTGGCTGGAGAGAGGGGGGATTCATGAAGTCAAAGTCACTGAGGGATCAGGCTGACATCTTTCTGACAGGATTTTTGCCTGGCCTCTCCCACTATGGGTAGCTGTCACATACTTTCTTCGCAATTGCTTGCCATTCTGAGAACTCATGCCTTAAAAAAAAAGTCTCGGAGTGAGCAGCTTTCCAGAAGGTCGTTAGAAATTTAATACTACAATTTAATGAGGTTTGTGAGTTACCTGTAACACAAATAACAGTGCTGACAGGTTGCTTTTCAATTATTAATTTTTGTACAGCAAGTCGTTGGCCATTAAGATGGGTTGTCTATGCAAAGTGGTTCCATAAAATGCAAATTATTAGCTTCTATGTGGGTCAGAAAACATTGCATACTTGGTGTAATTCTTGTAGTTAAATAAACTCCTTTGCTAGGCAAATAATTTAAGCACTGGTTACTCTTAGCATTGTCAAAAACATACGTGGGTTCTTGCTGAGTGTAAATAAAAGCGTTTCAGCTTTGAGTGATGACTGCAGGATTTGGCTTGAAGGCTATTTTTGGGCCCCGGGCACAGCCCAGAGCCGGGGGATGTACGTGGCTCCGCTCCGGGAATGGCGTCAGGACGGAGGATGACTCAGTCACCCCTGCAACTTCCTCGTTGCTCCGGAGAGGTGGTGATTTACTGCGGCTCTGTGTCAGCAGCGATAGCCATCGCCCCGCTGATTCAGCTGCCCCGGCAGGGCTGGGGGAGGATGTGCCTGCCCGGGCCCTCCCTGCCCTCCCCGCCCGGCACTGCCCGGGGTGGCGGCCTTGGCTGCCGGCCGGGCACCCCCCGGCACGGCCTGCCCCGCCAGCACGGCCTGCCCCGCCAGCACGGCCTGCCCCTCCAACACGGCCTGCCTCTGCCCCCACGGCCTGCCCCGCCAGCACGGCCTGCCCTGCCACCACGGCCTGCCTCTGCCCCTACGGCCTGCCCCTCCAGCACGACCTGCCCCACCAGCACGGCCTGCCTCTGCCCCCACGGCCTGCCCCTGCCCCCACGGCCTGCCCCACCAGCACGGCCTGCCTCTGCCCCCACGGCCTGCCCCTGCCGCCACGGCCTGCCCCTGCCGCCACGGCCTGCCCCGCCAGCCTCGGGAGCTGGACGGCGTTCCTCGGGAGTCAGGGAAGAGCAGCTGGGCAGAGCCCCGGGGCTTTGGTCTTCCGAGGGTGCTGAGGTTGAATCAATAGTGAATGTGGCAGAATCAGCACATGGCGATGTTGCTGCTGGGTGAAAAATTGCTCCAAACCCTTCCAGGCCCTGCCCTGGCCTTCCTTCGTAGGCAGAACAGGTTGGGCAGTGGTACAGGGCAAGAGGAGACTACAGAGAACGAGGTGAAGTTCACTGAGAACATTCATTAAGTGTGATGGGTCAAGGACTCTCTGTTTTTCTGGGGTTTATGTTGGCTTCAGTGCACGAGGAGGGATTTCTTTGCTCCTGTTGTGACGAGTAAGGGAATTAGTTGTTTAACTGCTGGCTTTTGCTGCCTGCCTTCCAAAAGAAACCCCAAAATACAAAACCCACCAGTCTAAACACCTGATTTTGAAATAAAGCACTTTCTTTCAAATACGGGAATGATCCTACCATTGTTAAAGGACTGTGATGGAGAATAGCATCCTGATGGCAATACCTCCTCGCTTCTCTTCCACTCTGCTTTCCCAAGAGCTGCTGCTATCCTGGGAAAGCACATGAAAAACCCACTTGCTCTTTCTTGTTGTCGGAGCCCTTATCTTTTTAGTGGAGAGTAAATACCAGGGTAATTGTGTTCCTGTATTTTTTTTGCCTCAAGCCAAATGCAGAATAAACAGCTCTCTTTTCTGGGGCATTTTTGCATGGAGGTATGCTTTGAAAAGGCACAAACAGGCTGTTGTTGGCCATAATCAGTGTTAGCTGCTTCCCAAGGTGATGTCTCTGCCAACCTTTGTCAACCCTTGTCAGAGGCAGAGGTGAGACACAAGATCCCAGGTGAATTAACCATGCCGAGGAAATTATTCCCCCAAAATCTGTGGGCTTTCTGAGCATGTGAGATCAGCTCCACTTTTGATCTTGGTTGGGACTGAATATCCTCAGGAATAAAAACCATAAGTAAAAATGGAGGCGGCCCTGAAGACTTCTTGATTTCTCTTTTATGGCTGCTCCCTGAGGAATTGCACTGTCCTGTTTGCTGATGGATTCTTTTAACGAGTAAATTGGTGACCTCTGTGCTTTTTTAGGTGTTCAATTTCCTATTTGTCTCTTCCTTGTGTATAATTTTCCGTTCCTTATCGGCTGCCAGCTCCCATCACAGCTCATGAACGTGCCTGAGTTGTGTTTTGTATTGAAATAGTTTATTGCTTTCAGAATACTGACCGTGGCTGGGTGTAAAAATTAAAGTAGCGTGTGAGCTTCAGTCTGCTGCTTCTGTGGCAGCAAAGTCAAACTCTGTGAGTTAGGCTCCATATCCATAAGGTCTCTTCCAAGTGCAAACTGAGCTGAGGTGCTGCCTGTGGGAATGCTGACCTGGTATTTCCCCTCAGTATTGAGGGGAAGAAAAAGTGTTGGAGGAGATGCAGGGACCTTTCTGTGTCATCAGACCACAAGACTGGTTTTGTATCTCCATTTGAATGTCCAAGAAGAGATGGAAAACAGAAGATGGGAGTGATTTTCACCCTTGAGGTAGCGTATGCCTCTTGGTGGCAGGGATGGCAGGCTGGCTCTCCGGTTTCTAGTTCATCATTCCTACCTGGTCATTAGCCACCAGGTCTAGTAGGCTCAAGTATTGGGTTAGTCACTGGGGGTACTCTAGGACAGAGTTTAAACCTGATGGAAATTACAGCAATCTAAGGTGCAGCACCTCAGACCTGAAGTTGTTCGTTGTGCTTACCTGGAAATGTAGTAGTGAACCCTTGGTCTATCTGTCCTTGGCAGTTCCCCTGGTTTCTGTCCTGTTTGCTGCTTTGTTATAGATCTCTACTGGAAAGGCTTGGATGAAATGAGTGCCTGCAGGAAAAGTTTTAGGGAATATTGGGAAAAAGAGAACAAGCTTGCACTGGAAAAATGGCTTCAAAGCATGTGATAAGGAGGAAAAAACATGCATGGTTCCAGATATTGCTGGAGTAGGAGAAAAATGGCATGGGATCATGAATGGTGCACTGGGATGGGAGCTGGGAGCCCTTTCCCCAAGGAGCTGTGGAGCTGCTGCAACTGGAGTTGCCCATCCAGGCTCTTTGTAGCTGCAACATGTCTTTGTGGTGGAGCTCTGAGCTCAATCTGTGCCTTGCTATCAGGAAAGAAAAAATAGGTACCTTTTCTCAGCTTTGAAGTGTTTTTGGTGGTTTGTTTTTTGTTGTTTGTTGGTTGGTTTTTTTTAACAGTGAAATCTGGATTAGAAATCCTTTGATCAACTTGAAGCTCGGTAGCTTAATTCTGTTCTCATAACAGATTTGCTTTTCAAATACTATTTTTAAGTTCAGAGTTCTGAAGAGGAGTATTTCCTATTGCTGCCTGTGACAAGTACTAATGCTCCCAGTTCAGTCCTGGAGCTGGGGTGTGCATCCCAATTTCCTGATGGTTTTTTGGAGCTTCAGCCGCCTCCGCAGGGTGAAGACAGTGCTGATTGACTGCAGGGTTGTATTGCTAATAACTATAAACAGCAGTTCTGACTCACTGGTCATGGAAGACAGAAGTACAATCAAATATGGTGACTATGTTAATTTGTTTACATATAGGGAAATTTATGTAAATATCGGCACAGGTTAGTTTAGCCCATGTTTGCACTTGTGTTCAGTACGCTGGGGCTGACTTTGGGTACTTCTGAGGTCACAGAGAATTTTGCTGTTGAGCTTAGCAAGTCTAGGATTTAGCTTCTGAAAGTTTAGAGGCACAGTGGTTTTTAATACTGTTAAATGCTGTGGAAGAAGGATTCTTGTGGCTTTGCATTACTGTGATCATAGATGTGAGGAAGGAGAAAATAAGCTGATAACCCGTCTTTCTGGTTGTCCTCTTTAGAAGATGTACGGCTCCCCTGCACACCTGGCTTTTGGTTGTCTCCCAAATTCAACTCCCCCCATCCCTTCCTACAGTCCCTACCTCCTTCATACAGACTGGAGCTTGCAGGCACCTTGTGTTTAGCATGGGCTGAAAATCGGTGTTGAAAAAGAAGTTCAGAATAATAGTTGGCCACCATGATGCCTGGCAAAGGAGGTATTCATAGAATTGTAGGATGGTTTGGGTTGGAAGGGACCTCAAAGCTCATTTCATTCCAACCCCCCTGCCATGGAAAGGGACACCTTCCACTTGGCCAGGTTGATCCAAGCCCTGTCCATCCTGGCTGTTGGAATTCCATGTTGGCTGATTCTTTTCAGTTTAGGGTAGGAGCAGGGCGTGGGCGTGTTGTATCTTGGTGGTCACCATCCAGAGCTGGTATCAAGAAGAAGAATAATGACCTGGGAAGTGGGAACAGTATGTTCTTGAGTGTACTGAACAGAGAGGTGGCAAGGTGGAGGGTTGGAGATGAAATGGGAAGAGCTAAGCGGCTGATGGCACGAGGCTGGAAATGTGAACAGGAGAAAATGAGACATGGACTAACAAAACCAAAAGGTTCTTGCTGGTGAAAAGGAAGTTGTGCAAGGGCACACGTGTGCTTTGCATTGCTATCTCAAGATGGATGGTCAGAGGGGCAGAAATGATCAAGTGCTTCCTCCTCCTGGTCTTCATATGGTGTGTATTATGAATAAAAGCTTTCTGAGTGAGAGCTGAGGGCCAGAGCTGATATCTGTAGGCTGTGATGGAGGGTGTTGGGCTTTGTGTTGCTTTTCCTCTTTGTGCACCCTTCTCTTTTAATGGGTGACATATAGTTGGGCTGGATTCAGCGAGGAGATTCATCACTTGAACCATGCTGAGCAGCAGCACAAGCTATGGGCAAGACAGAAGAGGAAAGAAAGAATTTGGTCTCCAGTTAGGGTATTTCTACAACTCTTAAATACTAAAGATCAGCCAAAAAGCTTGTAAATATTCCAGTTGTGAACTGCAGTGATTTTGTTTAATGTGCTTTAATGATAATCCTGTCATCTTTTCCAGGTGGATATGTTAATACTTCCCTTTAGAGCAGTATTTATTCTGATCTCTGGCTGTACCCCTTGTTTGTCCCCTAAACCATGTCTCTTTCTACCACAAAGCACTTAGATAACTGGTGTTATGGCATAATAATCACCACTTGTGTTAGCTGCCCAGTTCTCAGCTGTGCTGGTTTGTATTCTGGTATTTGGTTGCAAGCCAGACAAGCAGGTAAGTACATAAAAAGCAAAGCAACAGCAAGAGGAAAAAAAGAAATTGTATTTGATTAAAATCCATTTCACTATGACACCTTAAATATAGCTAATTGGTTGTGTGTTTTGGGGGGAGGACTAAGGCAACGGATGAAGTTTTACGGATGAACCTTCACTTCTTGAACCTGGGATGGGGCTTGAGGGAAGAAATCACAGTCTCATCATGGCACAGACACACTGTTGGGAAAGGGGACAGCGGCCGACCCCGCAAGCACCGGCTGTGGGAATACAGTGACTCCTGATTCCAGTAGCTTCTCCTTGTTAAAGGTCCTGCTTTGTGCATGGAGGCTTGTTTGTGTTTGTGTTCTGTGTCCACCACCCGTGCTGTCTCGTGTTACGCAGTGACCTGCGAGAGCCAAACCAGCACGAATTTCCGCGGGGTTTCGTGTTGCCGCTTGTGTTGGCACACGGCATATTTGACAGGAGAAGTCCTGGCAGGACACCAAAGGACAGGAGCTGGCTTGTAGGCCAGCAGAGGTAATGGAGCACTGTGCCTGCTGCAGTAGGGCTTCGTATCCAGGAAGAAATGCTTTAGTGCTGGTTTTGAGAGGGAAAGTTCGTGTGTGCGGTATCTGCAAAGTCTTAGGCAACAGACAGTTGTTTTGTGGGGGTCCTCTTTATTGATTTAACATTTTGAAGAGTTTCTAAAAAGTTCTAAAGAAATTCCTTGGTTAACTTCACTTAAGAATTAAATGATTTACTATGGAGCTTCCTCTTTGCCAGCGCTAACACCATTTCCTGTTTTAGTTTGCTCTTCTTAAATTTCCCCTCAGCACATTACTAATTGTGTTATGTTGGTGCAAGGAAACTCCAGATGAGATCAGGTGTTGTTTTGGAAAGCACAGTCTTGTCTTTTGGCAAGGGGATTGGCTTCCCAAGGCTCACAAGGTATGGAGGAGCAACCAAGGGTGAATGGGGAACGGGGGAATGGACAGGGGAGCCCAGTAAGTAACCCTGTGCAGTGATGATCAATCCATGTTGACTTGCTGTGTTGCACTTACTACAACTTTAGTTGCACATTGAATTGAAGAGGAAAAAGTTACCCCTGTATTTGGGTTGGTGTAGTAGAGAGCGTTACGTGGTGGTTTCACCTTGACCTGATCTGTATTCCTACACCCCTTCCCAGGTAACCTTGGTTTCTCTTGAGTGCAGGATGAAGTGGATCTTTAGTCCAACGGAATGCAGTTGTTGGGGATAATTCTGCATTTTCAGCTCATCTTCAAAGTCTTGTATGGGCTTGTGAGGTCTGCCTAGGATGGCTTGGGGGATCGGGGGATTCCACTGCAGGCCTCATGCAGAAGGAGTTGCTTCTTTATTTGTTTCTTACGTCCTCTGCTGAGCTTATTGGATAACAACAGTTCTGGAAAGCAGAGGAATATAATTAAGTTTAATGTCAAAAAAAATTTTTTTGGGGGGGAGAGGGGTGTTGCCTGTCCTTCATTTCTTTACATTGTTTTCTCATCTTCCTCTCAGATGAGTGCCAAAAGAAGTGCTGGTATTCCTGCAATCTCTGAGGAATGATGGATTATCATCTGTTAAGGGACTGACTGTCTAATTGAAATGGTGAATTTGGAGCATGCTGTGAGCGCACTTGCTCCTTGAGTGTTGTTACTCAGTGTCTGTGGTGTACAAGTGCTTGCTGGAGGGAAAACTCCTTTTCATGTTTATACACTTAATAATTTGTTTTGGTGAAACATCCTTATTTTTAGACTCTTTTAAGCCAGCAGAAAAATTAATTTACTTTTAGAGTTGGTCAATTTTTTTAAGATTTCACTTCTTTCCCCCGAAGTCTGCAAAACAGCATTTTTCCTCATGTTTTCTACTCATCTATGCACAGCCAATCAGAATACTATTTTTTAGTCCAAATATAACTTTTATAGTAATCTGATGTTCTCCATCAGATTCCTGCCTTAGCTGAGGGCAGCCTGTAACGACTGAAGTGATCAGCCAGGGACTCTAAGCACTAAGGGTTTGTAATGTCCAGCCACCTGAAATGCCTCTGTTCTTTGAGTTGAGTGAGAATACTGGGACCCCATGCCATCCCTCAGAGTCCCCTCCTCACTTTTAGTGCCCACTAGGTTCGGCTGAGGTTTGCTGCCAGTTTATATGACAAAAATGTCTATGTAGGATTTGCAGATTGAGTCGTGCCTTTGTTCTGGGCATGCAGTTGAACAAGTGTGGGTCTAGTCCATGATAAGAACTCTGCTGTTTCTTTTCTGTGTTTTTGTCTTTCAAACAAGTTACAGAATCACGGAATATTCTGAGCTGGATGAGACCCACAGGGATCATCGAGTCCAGTGAATTATCCATACAGGGATCAAACCCACAACCTTGGTGTTATTAGCACCATGCTCTAACCAACTGAGCTAATCTCAGGGCCCACATCAGCTTTTTTTATAAGAGAATGCTTTGTAAACCAACTACAATGTATTTTTATTCATTTGATGTGGACATGAACAAGGATACAAAACAAAAGACAAAGGCAAACATATAAGAAAAGACCTTTACTAAAGATCCTGCTTCTGTGAATTCTATTTGAAGTGAATGAAGCACTGATTATTTGTGTGCATGTGTGTATAAACGTTTTTTTCATCACAGAAACTGCTGCTCTCACTTGGTAGTGCTAGGAAATGGTGTTTGGGAGTCAGAGGCAGTGGTGGATGGCCATCTGCCGCGCACCACGTGGGTGTGGGTTTGTGGCTGCCCATCTGCAGCTCCCGCCCGCTTCTGCTGCTCCCCCGTTACCAGGGGGCTGTGCTAAACCCTCTGGCTAAGATGACTTGCACAAAGCATTGAGTGCTGCCATACCTGTGTCACTCTTCATGCTGCTTGGTCCCGGCCCCCGCTGCCTCAAAGGAGATGATGTACCCTGGGCAGGTGTGGAGCAGGAATGGTGTAAATGCACACACCTCTGAAAAGTGACCCTGATCAAAGGGACAGGTGTCCAGGGGTATTTGTAACGTTAATAATAATGATGTTTATTGAATAGAATCATAGAATCATTAAGGTTTAAAAAGCCCTCTGAGATCAAGTCCAGCCGTTCCCCCAGCACTGCCAAGGCCACCACTAACCCATGTCCCTGAGTGCCACTTCTGCAGGTCTTGTAAATCCCTCCAGGGATGGGAACTCCATCCACCACTGTCCTTGGCAGCCTGTGCCAATGCCTGATCACCCTTCCAGTGAAGAAATTGTCCCTAATATCCCACCTAAACCTCCCTTGGTGCAACTTGAGGCTGTTTCCTCTTGTCCTGTCACTTGTTACCAAAGAGAAGAGACCAATCCTTACCTGGCTGCACCCTCCTGTCGGAGTTGTAGAGAGCGAGAAGGTAATAAGGGTAATTAAGTAAGTAATAGGACCTATGCAGGTACAGTAGGGCAGATTGCAGGACAGCTGTAAGTGCCAGTGTCCCCTGATGACCCCGAGATTAGTGTTGGTGACAGACAGGGACACCGCTCCAATTCCAGGTTAGGTACCTTTTGCATGTTCTGAGTTAATTAGTGATTTATGTGCAGATTGAATTGGATTGTTATAATTATTCTGGTGATGGTGTCTAAGGAAACGTGTACAGGTCTGTAAGGATTTTTGGAGAGCAGGTGGGTGTGGTGCAGACAGACCATGGCAACAGTGGGGCTGGGCTTAGGCTTGGTTTCTGCTGGCTGCTTAGCACCAAAGCCTCGCTGACCTTTAACTTGCATTTTCACCCTCCATTTAAATGTGTTAATTGGCCTTTAGCCAAAAGCTGTTGCTGCTGAACTTGTGAGAGGTGAAAGTCAATCTAAACCATGTTCTAGCATTGTACATATTCAACCATTTCGTCTAAGGTGATCTTCAGAATCAGGATGCAGCTACAGCAGCAAATCTGCTCCAGCATCTCCTGTGGGCTGGAGCTTTGGAAACCTGTCTTGGTTGTGTTTTTCATGTCAGCAGTTCCTCTGCTCTCTGTGGCTTTCCGTTCTCCTTTGTCAGCTTTGTGAGGGAGCAGGCTTGAGGCAGAAGATAAATGGAGACTAAAATGAATATTTAAGCACTTCTAGATGTATTTCACTGACAAATAAAATCACTGCTTGATTTCTGTGGGAGGAGCGTTTGCCAGAGCCTTGCCAAGTGCTCCAAAAAAGGAGCTGGAGAATGTTAAACACAAACCTCACAGCATTTCATGGGAGTTTATTCTGTTGTTTCAGTAGTGACTCATCTCCAGAATCATCTTCACTGTGTATATGTGGGGGAAAAAAAGCACTGACAAAGGTCTCAGAGCCACCTACAAAATGCAATGTCCTGTTCAATTATTAGTTAAAGCACCTGAGTATCTCAAGCCTTTAGGCAATTTTGAGAGTTATCCTGGCAAAAGATGTATGCAGTCAAACCTTGTTCACTTTTTGTTAAAAATCCTGAGTTTTTTAAAGATGTGGGATGAGAAAGAAGTGGTGTAGGTATAGAGAGAGAAAGAAGTGCTAGGTGTGATTCTCTGGATGGACAGGATTGTTATTTTTGAAACCTCAGGAGTTGTTAGGACATCACTTTTTCCTTTCTGCACGTCACATCTTTGGCTAAATGACCTGAAAATTAAAGATCAGCGTTTCAGTGTGTTTGTTAAATGCTTCACTTCCTGAGGTGGCCGCTCAGAAAGCCGAGGGCTCCCATCTCGATTTTCCTCCTGCCCCTACTCATCGTCCTCTCAAGGCAGCAATGAGTACAAAAACAGGAAAGGGAATGATAAAGTGTGGGAATGAAGTGAGTGCTGAGTTAGCAATGCCAGGAGGAAACGGCTCTCTGGTGGCAGCCTTGCTTCTGGTGAAGAATAAACTGGAGGTGAACTGACTTAAAATACTTCTGAAAATGGAGTTCTCTCCCTTGTAAGATTTTTCTGTGACCTCTTCTAACAATTTTTTAAAGCAATGAAGTAGAAAGCGTGCCCGTTGTGTTGACTGGATAATGGCATTAGTGTTTTAGCAAACACCTACACAGTATATATGGACTAAATTATCTAAAGGGCTTGTTAACATATCATCTGCATGCAAAAGAAAGTGATGGTGGTGATGGAGGCTGCTTAGAAATGATGTGAATGACTGGTTCCTGTGTGTGGTGCTTCTGCATGTGAAAGCTGCTGCTTTTTCCTTCAACCCTATTTTTTTCCCCTTCTATCATTCCCCAGATATTGTGCAAATTGTTAGAGTGATGTTCATTTTTTTCATAATATTGCCCCATGGAATTGCTAGAAAAACAGAACTTGGCAAAATGTTGCCTGGGATGTGAAAGTCTGGTACTGCTTTACGGCCTGACCAGAGCACAGAGCCTGACCCCAGGGCTTGGGGGGACTCTTGATTCGTCACATATTGCCACGTTCCTTTTGGGTGGGTGCCGGGGGGTCAACACAGATGCACTTTTTGTTTTTGACTCTTCCATGTGGCACTAACATTTCCCTCTTCAGGAGCAGCATAATGCCAAGAAGGAGTGATGTCCTTTGTCCATGTTCAAATGAGTCAGGCACGGTTAGTGAGTCCACCGTGAAGGTTCGGGGAGAAGGAGGGCGTCTTGTGAATGCTGAGAACAGTGCCAGCCTTGGTTCTGGATGTGAGGATTCTGAGACAGGGCCATCACGTCATCTTTTTTGCTGTTTTCTGGTTTCACATTTTGACTGAAAAGAAAACAAACCCTTGAGCACAAAACTCGAGACCTTTTGGAAAAGGTTCTCTGGGTGAGAAGCAGCTTTACTATGGCAATTTCTTCCTAGGGGGAAATGTCCTTGGGGGATCCTGCTCCAGGCGTGGGGGCTGTGAGCACGGTGGGTTTGTGTGCTTGGCTCCAAGCGAAGAAAAGCCAAATTATGGGATATGAGCACCTGTGTCTCTGAGCAGAGAGATCCCAAAGGTGGTATGTGAGAAGGGAGAGTGTTTAACCAAAAGGCTTGGAAATAAAACCACTCAGCCCATGTCCCTTCTGGTTTTTGATGTTGGTCTGGTCCCATGTAGAAGGATTTCCTAAAGATCTCCACAGATACATGTAGGGCTCCTTTTGGATGCAGCATGATCAGCCTGGTCTGGTGGAAGGTGTCCTGCCCATGGCAGGGGGTTGGAACAAGATGGACTTTAGGGTCCCTTCCAACCCAAACTTTTCTGGGATTCCACGATTCTGTGATTTTATGGTAGAAATTAGGGTGAAGTCTTGTACTGCATAAACCTTTTCTAACAAATTTGAAATGAACCGTTGAGAATGATAGCAAACATATGGGAAGCTATGAAATTATGTATTAGAAATGGTGTATCCCCTAGGTTCACAAAATTTTAGCAAGAGAATGCTATATTTCCATGAAGATCAACATGATTTAATGGTTACCAACTGATGACAAGGGAGCTTTCTGTAATAAAATAGCTGCCAGTAAAAATGGAGCAGCAGATTTGGGTTGCCTCACTGAGAATTGACATTACTTGAATTTAAATAAAAGTATCCTACGTAGTGCAGAAACTGTGAGTACTGATTTGTGCCATGTTCTTATCAGCTGTGGAGAAGATTGAGGAGGTAAATTCAGTATTTTCCTGTCCAGCCACAAGTGTCCATCTCTTGGACAGGGGACTGAGATGGTGCCTTTTCTTCTTAAATTGTGGATTTCAGGAAAGCTTCCAAAGCCAGTCCTTTTCCCACAGTGGAAGATGTGCTTTGAAAAGAGTTGTTGGTACTTTTTGCTTTTCTCTTTCTTTTCATTGTTTTATCCACAAAAAATGTCCATTGGTTTTGAGGAGGTTTTTTTCTCTCTGTTGTCATTTTTTTGCTGTTGTTGTTTTGAAGGACTTAAGACTTTTTTCCCTCTTTTATCATAGGAAAATTTTTTAAGCTACCCGGCCAGTGCTTTTGTGAAGTTCATAGGGCATGTGAAATAGTGGTAGAGCAAAACTGTCCACCAGTGAAAATACTTGATCTACAGAACATGTTGTTTCTGAGAAAAGTTGAGTAATGCTTGACTTGATTTTGTTATGTTTTGCTTTGGTTTCTTGGCTTTCAAATCAGTGTTGAAAAATACCTGCCAACTGTAATTATTTTACTGGAAGTTTAATTCAAGGTCTAATTTTACTGGAAGCCCGAAGGAGGGGAGGAGACCAGAGCTGGAGAATGGCATCTGATGTTGAATGATGGTGATGTCAGACATATTTAAGATAAATGAACTCGTTTTTAATAAAATAAACATGTAGTGCTGCTTTTGGTCCACAGTGGGCCATGGAAGTACTTGTAGCAAGCCAGTCACTTCACTGCTGGTCCAAAAGCCTTTGCTGGTAGTTTTGGTTGTCTTCCACCAGACCCTCTTGGCACGTGTGTAACTTTGAGCCCTCAAGTTGTTGTGGTGGAAGTATGTGTGTGTTTGAAGTGCTTTGGCTGAAAAGGAAATCAGTACTATTCTGATAAGGAGGGGGAAAGTATTAAGTTGCCTAAAATAGTAACTTTCTTCATGGGATTCAGGTTTGTTGTTAAAAACTCAACTGTTGTACCGGTGTTTCTCCATTGGGGAGCCTCCTGAAGCAATTTCAGCTTTTCCACGTGGGTCTGCAAAAATCTCCATTATTTGAGTTTTTTCTTTAAAAGAAGGGCTAAAAAAGCAGCTTTTCAGAAGGAATCGGCCCAAAGAGCAGGCTGTGTGGGGAAAGTATCCAGTTTCGTCCGTATTTCGTTCTGCTCTGTGGTGGAGCATCGCAGATGTGGAGGCACAGAGAGGTCGCTCTTTGAGACAGGTGGGTTACACCTGATGGCTTTGCATCCAGCAGAAAAACAGTGGTTTATTTTCACCCCCAAGAGGAATGATTTGAGAGGAACCATCTGTCGCTCTTACCATTTGAGTTTTCTTGATACAATTCTCCTCATCCCTCTGCAGTTCTCCTCCCTGTGTTCAGCAGGGTCATGTTGGGGGGTCACTTCACTGAGTGAAAGATCAAACCCCCATTTCAGACTGCTAAATCTTTTATTTAACTTCAGTCAGCACTTTATGTAGTGTAGGCATCTTCTGGCATTGCTGCCCATCCCAAAGCCCGTGAGGAGTTTTAAGGGCAATACTGATACTTGCAGAGTATTTCTGAAATTGGAGAGATTATAAAGGATTGATGGTTCAGTTGTCCTCCGTGGGAAGCGTTTACAGAGCAGAAGGGTTGTGGCAGGAGCAGTTAACGTTGTGTTTTAATAATTTAGGCAAAAATGTTTGGGAACAACGCAATGGGAAACTATTTTCATGTTGTTCTCAGGGGGAAAATAACAGCTATCCTGTGTGCATTGGGCAGGACAGTGACGGTGCTGGGCACAACACAGTTTTGTAGCTCACTGCGAGAATGAAGAAGGAAGAAGGGGAAAGGTGAGGGATCAAGGGAAAGGGGACTCTCTGCTCCCTCACCCACTTTTTCTTCAGGGAAAAAAAACCCCAAAGCAATAGTTTTTCTCAATTTACCTACTGAGAATAAACTTGAAAGGTATTTATAAACCATAGGCTTTATCTGATTTGTCTAGTTAGGCAAATCAGCAGAATCTGCTTGGGGAAGGAGCCAGGGAGGGTATTGCTACGTTTTTTTTAAACTTCAGGTAGAATCTTAAAATTAGAGGTTGCTGCAAGTCCCCTCCAGCATGTTTCATATAACTTGATATTTGCACACTGAAAGCCTGTCTAGACTCTTACCAGTTGTGTTTATTATATACAGCGTCAATCACTGCGTGTCTCTCCTTGTCAGTTTGTATATATAACACTTATCCTGATCTATCCACGTCTCCCTTTTCCCCATAAAACTCCCCCCAAAAGGCTTACTCCCTTTTTCCCATGAAGCTACTCGTGCCAGGGGCCTGGCAGTGTCCTGAGTATCAGTTTTGTCCATGAGCATGGCATGTTCTGCTGATGCTACAGGTTTGCTGCATCAGCCCCAAGTGAGTAGATGTGGTTGTATAAACCACCTGTCGTGGTTTAATAGGTTGGAGGGATGGGGAGGAGAATCAGGTAAAGGTAAAATCTGTGAGTTGAGATAAGAACAGTTTAATACTTGAAATAAAGGAATAATGATGATGATAATAATACTAATAATATTGTAATGAAAAGAGAGATAATAAAAAGAGAGGAGAACAACCCAAGACAGTCAAGTGATGCCCAGCACAGTTGCTCACTGCCCACTGACTGATGCCCAGCCCCAGCAGTGATCAGCCCCTCCTGGCCAGCTCCCCCCAGTTTGCACACTGGACATAACATTCCATGGTCTGGAATATCCCCCTGGCCATTTGGGATCAGCTGCCCTGGCCATGCTCCCTCCTGGAGTGCAGTTCCTCCCTGGCAGAGCCTGGGGCACTGGGAAGTCCTTGACTTGGGGTAAGCACTGCTCAGCAACAACTAAAACACCAACATTATTCTCCTGCTGAATCCAAACCTCAGCTGTGTACCAGCTACTAAGAAGAAAATTAACTCTCTCCCAACCTAAACCAGGACACCTTCTTCGGAGCTGGGGGTGATTCCTTGTGTTCAGGGCCTGAGGGCTGATCTATTTTAGTCTGGAACCCGCTGCAATTATTTTTAGTTGTCTGGTTTTGCCCCTGTGTAAGGATGGGAATTGTGGTACCCTCCATCTTCTGCGTGGTTCCCTCCATCTTCTGCAAACTGGTCCTGATGCCTGGAACAGGCAGCGTTTTATAAGGTCTGGATGGTAGCAGTCATAGTGTTCCTTGTTGAACCTGGTTTGAGTTTTTCAGTGTGTTCTATAGAAGTAAAATTAGTTTGAGCAGGAGTTGCAAATTGTCTTCAGTGTGACCTTGTGCTGGTGTTTGTTCATCTGCTGTTTTCTGCTTTAATGACAGGCTCTTTGGAGGAGACTGCCCTTGCTCCGTGTTTACACAGTGTCCAGCACAGTGAGATTCTTTCCCATGCTACTCCTACGTCCTACAGATATTCAAGTAATAATGACATTGAATGCTGTTCTCTCCTCTTCTCTCCTCTCCTCCACAAGCTGATTTAAACTGTTCAACTCCTCCTTTCTTATCTGAAACCCTATGAATTGTGCCTGGAATTGTTCTGAGCTTGTTAGAGCTCTCTGCTGCCTGTTTGGTAACAAGGAACACTGTTTACTGACATCCTGGTAAATCCTTTATATTAAACAGGAGCATAAGCTGTCTGCTGTGTTCTGAGGACTTCAAGGAGTCTTGAACAACAAACAGTTTTCCCTGTTTCTTTTCTAAATGCTGAAATATTTACTTCTTGTCTCAGTTTTGCAGAGACATCCTTCACAGAACGTGTATTTAAAAAAGAAGCGAATCTGAAATCTGTAAAGAAGGGATTAGAAAGTCAAATCCCAGTTTGGAAGGCAGATATATTTATTCTCTGTGTTCACACTTGTTTACAATAGATGGAGCATTTGGCTTTTTTTCCTTTATCCCTTGCTACTTCTGGAAGTACTTTGCGTATTTAATTAATTAACAGTGTCGCGTTTGAATTATTTCCCACTAAATTTTTGCTTCCCATTATTGATCTCTTCTCTTCTGCTGTCATCTGAAACTCTTCCTTTCAAGCACAAGAATTAGGGAAGCAGTAGAGATGCTGTTTCTGCAGACAGTTGTGAATACAGCTTTCCCAGCAGCAAAAGGCAGAACAACTGCACACACTTCCAGTCCCTGTTTTAGTAACTGTGTGACTGTTTGTCCTTCTGGGGCCAGGTGCTGAGGAATGGAGTGCCTTGTCCTGCTCATCTGCCCAGAGCCTTGGGAAGGAGCTCCTTGCATTCCCATGGCACTGACCTGCCTGGCAGTGCTGCTCAGTCTGGAGTGTGGCACTGAAATCTCCTATTGCCAGTGCACTCCAATGGTACCATACACAAGAACTTGCTTTTCACGAGTGGCAGAAAGCAAAGGCTGATAGTGAGAACTATAACAATTTATTTTCTCTTTTTAATAGAAGTGTTTTCCTTCCATTACTTACAAACAAAACACGTACACACAAAAGAGGCAGATTTTACTTCCTTTTTGGGATTGGAAGCCTACCAAAGCACTGATAATTGGCGTTACTGACATTTTTCCCAACTGATTGGAAGCAACACAATTATTTTTTTTCTCTGACTGTGTTCAAATTGTGCTCTATGAAGATTACACGGCCTTTCTCTTCCTGGCCCGTGGAAGAGCAGATCCCTCTGTCACGGGATGTTTTCCCTGTCCTTTGCTGCCCTGCTCTGTCACAGCCAAGGTGCAGTTTCCTGATCCCTTCATTGGCACTGGAGGGTCCTGCTTCCAGCTGTGCAGTACAGGTAGCTTGTGGTAACCATTCTTTATACAAGGGACAGGATGGTTGGAGCATAAATCCGTGATCCCAACTATCCTGGTGTTAGGATTTCTTGGAGCAGACTGATAAATGTGTCATTGTGGAAGCACATCTCTGCATCTTCATCTGGAGTCACAGCTCATGAAACTGAACTCATTGGTTTAAAAAAAAATATATAAAGGCTTGAGGTAAATATATATAAATATAAATATATAATTAAATATAAATATATATATCTATATAAAGGGTAAGGGATCCAAAAAGATGATTCCCCACCTCTCTTCAGGGAAGTTGTCTTCACAGTCTTGAAAAAGGTCTTGGTCAAAACTTACTAGACAAAAAGTCCTGCCAAGGATGCACAAACCTCCCTCTATTACAGATCATTCTTTTCAACAGAACTACCATGCAATAAAATGTTTGTATAGAGTTAAGATTGGTGGGGTTTTCTCCTCACTTGGATTTTCAATGTTACTGAATTATAATAGCACCCATTTTTAAATCTGCTTTTGCAGCTTGCAGTCAGTTTTCTTCACTGAATTTCATGCTTATACACTACATATAAATGCAATATTTTCATTAATGATGTGAGTGGTGTCCTAAATATCTTCATACACCGTGTTTGCACATCAAAAATGGTTAACCTTCATTTCAGGGGTCTGATATTTCTTTAGCAAGAAAATAATTGAATAGTATGAGTACATGCTCCTTCTGAGTACTGAAGGGTGCCCTGTTGTAAGAGGAACTCAAGTGCATGTTAAACAACTGCAGGCAGATCTATTTTTTAATTTAATAGGAGAGCTCATTTGAATGTTTTCCCGAGGGAGTGCCACTTCAGTGAGCGTGTTGGTTGACTTGTAAGAACTAAAACACTTCTCTCACAAGGGAAGCCCTATGGGATGTCATGCTGAGTGGGGATGTTGAAAATTGTGTGTATTTGAATTTTTTGCGTACGGGTTCGCTGTCATAGTAAAGTTTTGGAGGAGGCAGAAAAGGAAGATAATCCTTGATCAGGTCTGAAGTCCCTCTCCAGCTCTCTTGGAGCCCCTTTAGACACTGGAAGCATGTTTTCTAGTGAACCTAAGGCTTGTGCTTCTCTGAGAATTTGAGATACAGAAATTGTGAACCCCAAAATGCTGTTTGGTTTTTTTTTTTAAAGTTATAAAGTTAGTAGTATTTTCCACCCTCTCCTTTTGTTCACCCAGCCCGTTACTGCCAGCAGCGATCATGTCTTGCTTGTGCCTGGAATCCAAATGCCATCGTTGTGGTTCCTGAATGGGCTCAGACTCCCTCCTTTTGAGGGAGGAATCTGAGGAGACGTTTAATTTGCAATTTCAATTTATCATTGTCTGTGCAGAGCTTTTATTCTCTGCTCTGCCTTCCTGTTACATGTTTACTCTTCACAACTGGAGCGCCGCTGGCTCTGCAGTTGGAGCTCAGGCTGTTTGGTAAAGGAAGGGGGATTTGGGTTTGCTTTGGGTTTTTTTCCTGAAGTACAAATTGCTTTAGAAAATGGATAATGTGCTGAAAAATGCTTGTATGCCTCTTGTACAATTATATCTGTGATCTTTGCGGAATCGCATCTTACTCCATCAGCTCTGCAAACACTGGTTTTTCCAGTAAAAGTGCTTTTTTATTGCATTTAGAGGTTGTGCCCCTCACATGTCAGCAGTGATCACCCATTTGATCATTATACTCATGGCAGTTGATGAATATCTCCTTTCATACCATTTGGCTTATGAGAGATGATTTATAAAGCAGAATGAATGAACGGTGCTAGCGTGGGGCCTGGAAGGTATAATTTTTTTAAGATGCTATGTTAAAATGCATTTTACCAAGTCTGCTAATATTTCTTCTTATTATGGTTTCCTGATTGCATTGCAATAGCATTCAGACCTTTAACTGATGTTCCCCAGCTCTTTGCTCACCTTCAGGAATACTCAGGATTCTACAAACTGAACAGGACATGATGCTTTTCCCTCAAAGAATTTCTACTACAGGCTTTTTTCTTGGCAGAAACCCAGCTTCTTCTTAAAAATTATAGCTGCACTTACACAATGAAAAAAAGCAACACATTTTTCTTGATCTTTTTGTTCAAGTACTAATGATATAATTTGTATAAAAACCTCAGACTTCCAATGCAGCATATCACCATTTTAAAGGATAAACCCGGGGTACTGTTTTTTTTAAATGCCATTAAAAACGTCAGAAGCGAAGGGGTCCAACATATATGCAGTTCTCTAAGAACATCATTCCTAGGATAGCCAAATCCCTAAAGCTTTAAGCTTCTCTTTGATCCAGGGGATTAGCGGAGATTTCCGTTTTTGCATGGCAAATTTTTGGGCTGTTAAGGATGCACAGAGGAACTGTGTTTTTGTGGGAGATGAGTCAGGTAGGAATAATATTGCTCCCAGTCCTCCTCCACTGGTTTGCCCAAGCAGTTCCCAATAGGTTTGGACATCCCACCTGGAACTTTATGAATGCTGAGGATTTATGATGCAGCTGCTGTTAGGTCAGTGACAGACACGTTCAGGTGGCATTGCCAGGAGACCTGTCTCGTGGCACAGGGTTGGAGCAGAGGCTCTCTGGTGAAGGCAGAGTTTTTCTTCACCTTGGGTAAAACATTTGGGTGATATAATACAATTCTTTGCAAGGGGAATCCTTAATCCCTGCTGGAATTATTCTCTTGCCCATGTTGTGTTAGAAGACCGTGGTTTTTATGGGGTTGCAGTTTTTTATAGAAAAATTCCAGCACATAACTCATGCTAGGATAGGTGTGGGTGGTCTTTCATCATGTATCTGTGGGGATACTTCAGGGAGAACAGGTTGCTCATGATGAAAGCTATGGTGAAAAAGGCTGCAGAGGCACCAAGAAGGGGATTTTCAGGTGCAAGGAGAAAAAGGTGAATAAGAGAGAAGATATTAGTGGTATTTAGAAGATAGATGTTTTGTAGGCCAACAACATCTGTATGTAAGAGAAGGAGTGATTTGTATCAGCTGTTTACACACTTGAATTGGTATTTACAGTATAAATACTGTAATCTGCTTCTCTATAATCTGCTTCAGCAGCATCTCTTCAGGTAACAATCACGAGCAAGGCAGGAATCATGTTTAATGGAGTCAGGGTTCAGCTCTCGGGTGAGCTGTGGCTTTGGAGAAGCTTTCTCTCAGGCCAGAGCTATTATAAATTTAAACCTAAATGATAAAATAGCATCAGGCTAAAGAAATATTCAAATAAAGAATAGGAACTATCTCAAAGGATTATAAAAAATGTCATCTGCTGTTTCCATGTGTGCTTCAGGAGCTTCGGAAGTGGGGTGGATGTGTTTGGCTGGAGCAGGGCTGGGATCCCAGGGTGACCTCCCTTCTCCTCGGGTGACTGGGGATAAGCTGGGGTAGGTTTGGTCAGCACAGGAGGTCGGTGTTTTAATTTGCTCTCCTTCAGTGCTACAGTCACTCTTCATCTTCTCTGTACACCCCCACATCAGCATTCTTTGTCAGACAGCTCTTGGTACCGGACTGCTGAAACGAGACAAGTTACTTTGACATTTGAGGTTGTTCAAACCCAATTTTGTAAATAATTTACCTCCACTAGGGCCTTACAGTCTGAGCAGGTACGAATCGAGGAGGTCCTTGGTGAATATTTCATCATCTTTTGGAGGGGCTGTTGTTGGCAGGGACTAAAGCAAAGAAATTCGAGGTATGTGCACTCAGAGACAAATATTTGTGGGTGCAGAGAGAAGTTGTGTGAGAGCTTCCCATCAAACTCCACATGTTCTTTTGTTGTCTAAAACAGGAAAACGAAACGCTTGGCAGATGAGAGCAAAATTTAAAGCAGGGTAAAATCAAGGAAAACCCTTTAATACTTTTTTGTGATTTCAAATTGTACTGTTATCCTGCTGTTTTGATAGAATTATCTGTTAGTTTATTTGCTGCAAGGGATAGGATATATCACATTCAAGGCCAGGTTGGACAGGGCTTGGAGCAACCTGGTCTAGTGGAAAGTGTCCCCGCCCTTGGCAGGGTGTGGAACACGATGAGCTTTAAGGTCCCTTCCAGCTCAAACCATTCTGGGATTCTATGAATGGCACGAGCAAATTCTTTTATTTATTTTAGTTTTCATGTATGTTTTTTCATCCACCATAATGTAAAGCTCCAGCTCTAGCTCTGCATTTCAGAAAGGATATTAGTAATATCTGAAGGTTTCTGAAACTGTTCTTTACTGTAGGTTTCTCAGCATTTAGGCTTTGTGCCTATCTCCTGCTTTAACGTCTTTGGTAACTTACAGTGCGAAAAGTTTTGTTTTGCATAATGAGGATATCGTCAGTGCATAGCAAATACTTTGTTTTTATTGGAAAAAAGTAACAAACAAACAAAACAACTTCCAAGTGATACAGTGCTAAAAGTAGCGCTTTCATAGCAGATACCAAAGGGATGCTCCTGAAGAGCTGTGTTTTAATTAAAACCCATATTATTATTTGTTGCAACCAGAGGTGTTTGCTCTGTTGCAAGATATTTCTTTGACACTTGAATGTGATGCTCAGCCAGACATTAAATGTATTAGCAATACTTTACATGTTTAATCTCAGGCTTGAAAGCAGCGTGGAGAGCATAACCCTGACAGGTTATGCAGCAATTTCTTTGCTTGGCATCTGGAATTCTGCTGTGATTTCACGTTTTTTTCTTAACCTGAACCACCAGAACACAACTCAGCAGAGGCTGCTGGCTGTTGCTTGGCATCAAGAAGAAATTGCATAAATCTGAAGGCTTGGGTTGTTTCTGTCAAAAATGAAGTTTCCCAGGATTACTGAAAATTCATCTCGAGTCGTTGCGAGTCCCTTGGCTTAGGGAGCTTGATGTGCACGTGTTGCAGAGGTTATGGGCTCTTCCTTCCCCACCCCATCCTTCCTATCCTGCAAACATTTCTTCACATCTCCTCAGAGGAAAGCTGCAGGATAACAGAATATCCTGCTTTAATTTAGAAGTGCCGTACAGTGGTGCTGTTTAGGGCGGGGGGAGATCTCATTTGGATTAATATTAATCAAACTCACTTGAGGTTTAAATTAAAGGCAATAAATAAGTGTAGCTTTTATAATCGTGGAAAGTCTTTGCAACGAGTTTTGAAAATTATTTTTAAAAACAGTGTTAGGATAATTAACAGAAAAGTAGCTTTAAAGCTTGCCTTCCAGCCCCTCTGGAAAGCAATTTTGATGTTTAAGAGGATGAGGGATGTTTTCTGCCCTGGAAATGAGCTGGCAGAAGCTCCAGCACAGAGTGTTGTTAAATCTGTTTGAGCTGGGAGAGCCTGGCACCACGGGAGGAGGAGGTAAGGACTGCCATTATGTATTATATATACATATATATATGTACAGGCACTTACACCTTTGTGACACTTTCATGCCAGGGGGAAGGGTGTAGAGGAGAACACGAACACGTATTCAGAGATACCCACAGCTGCTGCTCAGTTACCCAGTCATGACCTGTGCTAGATTTGCCTCATTTACCTCAGAGGGTTGGAAGACACAAGTTTTTCCCTTTGAACCAAGGGTAGGGGTGTCTAGAGGAGCTGAAGATGGCCGGGCTTTTGCCTCCAGCAAACGGTAATTTGTATGAAACATCTAATGGACTTCCATAAAATGTCTAAGAGAAAAAACAAAAGTCATGTAGAGTTTTGCTCTGAAGGTTTTCTAGGCTAAAAGGCCAATCTAGAATACTTCTTGAAAACAAGAAATTCAAGTCTCTTACTGTGAGGTAAGTGAAGATGGGACCAACAGCAAGTGATCGAAGGGGGAAGAGTCTGTTGCCTTCACTGCAGGGAAGTGGGAGTAAACATGTATCAGTCAGGATTGTTTTTCAGTTCTCCTTGCTCTGTTATTTTGATTGAGCCTCCTTGTACAAAATGTGATGCTTATTTACAGGAGAAACATCTATTGACAGGGCAGCTCATGGAACGGGGAGTTTAGCATTGAGCTGAAGACTTAATGAAGGGCTGTTAGCAAGGAGCTGTCTGGTAGCATAAGCTGACTGTGATGCTGTTGAAGAATATAAATTCTTCCTTCTTAAGGAATGCATTGGGATGGGCATATGGAACCTCTCATGCTAAGCATGAAAAATTAATCTGGGTAAACAAGATCCCCTGGTCTGTAGGAACTGGGGAAGAGGAGCAGCAGCTTATGGGTCTACTGATAGTGCAAGATGCTCGTGGGGTTTTCAGCAGAGATTATTGAATGAGACAGACATAACATGCAAGAGCTGTCTTGCGTGTTTTGATGCCACATCATGACAGCTCTTCTGAGTGTTTTCCACTGACTAGAACTTGCTATGAAATGGTGCTGTGCCTTCAAGAGGGATTTTTAGCATTTGTGAGTTCTGTTGAATTACAGCCTATCAGGGTGAAGCCTTCTGGTTGTAAGACCAGTTGACTGTTGGTAAAAATGAACAAAGTGTATGTGAGGATGATTGCAAGAGATAATCTTGATCACCAAAATAAAATTTGAGTATATGTTATAACTCATCTTGCTGTAAAAATCAGTACAAATGAACCTTTGGGCTGTTTTGATTTAGGTTTTTTTAATATTTTAATTCAGTATGCAGAATGTCCTCTGGTGAATAATGAAATGAAGGCAAGAAATAAAATATCTCAGTGCCGATGTAGCTTTATGAGTTATTTTTTGTCACGTTTTCACTGAGTTTTCTGAATCCCAGTGAAACATTATCATTGAGCTGTCTACAGTAAAGCCTGGGTCACAGTTGTACATTATTCCTTCTAATCTGTGTTACCTTGTGCTTGTCAAGATAAGTTTATTTCAAGTTCAGGCAGCTCAGTTGTCTGGCTTTTCTCTGGTCCCTTGGGATTGTGCAGTTTTCCCTAGTCTTGATTAATTTGCACAGTTAGTGCCACCCATCATGTGTAGCTCTTCCCTGGCCACTCCCTCCTGGGGTTTAGCCCATCTCTGTATTTAAGGAATAATGCTGGTGTGGAGGTTTGTTTTTTTTTACATTGATGAAGTGTTTTACTCTGTGATTGGAGAGGGATTAATGAGAAGTAAATGAGGGCAGGGAGGCTGTAGGAACACTCACCAGTCCTGGGTTGGGCTCTTGATCTGGAGTGTTCCTGGAGGAGTTGTTTCCTTGTGCTGACATTTATTGAAGCCTTTTGAGGGCAAACATGCTCTTGTGAAGATTTCCTTCTTCTTTTCCCTCTGGCAGACCAGGTGACTGTCTGAGGTTCCTTTCAAGCCACTTGCCAGGTTTCTCCAATAAAACCCCTCCAAGATGCCGTCGCTGGCTTTTGAACATTGGAGTAGCAGTGACATTTTCTTTATCCAAAAAAACCAAGCACACTGACTTCCCTGACTGAAGCATAAAATTTTTTGATTTAACATCTTTCTCTAGTTGTTTTCAGACGCTATTATTCATTAATTCTCATTTCAAACCCTTGTAAGGCCAATTGATCTGTAATTTTCCAGATTGTTCCAGAGCGTTTGCCGCTCTTCCCTCTAGCTGGCTTGGATGGCAAGTGGAGTATTCTTCCCTGGTAAATTTTGAGTAAATCAATCATTCAGTGTTCGGGGGGGGGGCAGGGCAGTGTCACAGGGCACTCTGCACACCTCAAACCCCTCCTGTGAGACACCCATTCCCTCCTCACTGCGGCGGGCGAGAGGTGATCAGGGCAGTGTATTTACTTTATGCCTTTAGCTCAATTTGCTAAAATAAACAGGATTTATTCCTGCTGAAAGTGAGGTTCCTGCCTGCAATCTGCTGGCCCGTTTTGGAGCCCCTTGTTTTGATTCCCAGTTATGCCATCCCATGTCATTGGTATTCTGGGAGGGTGTGTGGCCGCTCGCAGGGAGCGAAATCCTCGGGGCTGCGGGGGGAGATCGCCAGCCTGGGCTGGCTTTTCACTCTCAGACCATTGAGGGAAGCTGAGTGCCATGGGGAAAATACAAAAGTGTGGGATTTTATCATGTAAAATTGGATTACCTGCTCCCCTCCTCCTGAAAAGGTCTGCTGTGCTCTGAAATACCAGTCTGGGGTTTTATACGCCGATAAAGGATCTGTTAATGTCCCTCTCTGAGGTTGTACTTTGCCTCATATAAAATCAGATCCTTTTTCCCCCCCCCTAATAAGGCACTTAAGCATCCTTAAATGAAGATTAATGTTCCATTACACTTTTATCAGTTATGATATAGACTGAAATGCTCTGGTCACATGCAGATTGATCTTATGTGTCAAATAATAGCAAAAATCAATACTTTTGTTGGTTTTTTTTTTTTAACCACTATATTTACAGAAATGCTTGTTTGCATCAGGTAACTCCCTTGTTTTATTGGATCTCTGTCTGGAGATCTGTGTGTACCAGGAAAGTGGAGGAGTACTAGGGTGGAGATGTGAAGCTCTTGGTAAGCCTGGCTTTAAACCCGGGGCTCTGTGAGCACCCACATCGTTCCTCCTGTCACATTTTAGGTCAGCATTATTATTTATTTTTTTAGTTCAGGGGCCTGTATAAGATCTTTTTATTGCCTAAAAAGAGAGGAGTACCCAAGCTGTTGGGGTTCCAGCTTCCGTTCCAGCTGGTGCCAGCTGGCAAGCACCCGAGGAATTGCCGGTCCTGGTTTTGCATCTTGGCTGTATTTAAAGTTTGATCTCTGGTGCTTGCTCAGAAACTCACATTTTGGGAGGCTTGCGAGGGGAGTTGTTGGCATTTGGGTATTGAAGTCTCAAGTGGCTGCTTTGTGCAGATCCTGAAGGTGATCAAGGCTGCCTTCCCAAGGTTTTTGCTGCTTTATTTTTTCCTTGGGTAGCTGTTGATACCTGGTATTTTTGCCCTGCATCCACAGTGGGAACAGACTGACTTCGCCCTTCAAAAACCATCTGAATTGTGTGATTCATGTTAGCTGAGGACCTTGCAGAAGACAAAGTTTCTATGTTTAATTCTTTCACCTTTATACTTTTAATTTCTTTCACCCAACCAGCTGTCAGACTTACAGAGTTGCTAAGCAACTTCTTCCCTTATTGCCGTGGCATTTCTCTTCTTCCCTGGTGTTTTGGGGGACTTCAGAGGGTCTCTTCCATCCCGGCAAGCAGTTGATACTTCCCATAATCTCACTATGAGGAGGCAGGGTGACGTTGGTAACACAAAGCTGATTTCACCCAATCCTTACCAAAATTGCTTCTTGTGCTGCTTAGTTTCCTTGGGAGTTTGTGTGGCAGGTTTGAAACCGAGCACTGGCACTGACTATGTTGAAGAAGCTTCCAGGGGTGGTGATGGTGGTCTCATAAATAGGAAGGGCTCAGGTGTTATCACACAGGAAAGTAAGGAGATGAGGGAGTGTTGCGTTGTGACTTATCAGGAGGGAGAGTGAAATGATTTCCAGGCAGAATGTCCATATTTTTTAATTTTTGGGTTTAAGCTCCACAGCATTTTTGCTAAATCTGAGCACTTAGACTTTGCTTCTCTTTTAGTAAAAGGAAAGTGAGGAAAAAAATTAAGGAAAACAGATGATTTTTGGGGTTTATTTCAGTATATTTTAAAACTTGTCATAGAGTGGGTTGGAAGGGACTTAAAGGCCATCCAGTTCCACCCCCTGCCATGGGCAGGGACACCTCCCACTAGCCCAGGTTGCTCCAAGCCCTGTCCAACCTGATCTTGAACAGAAACTTGTTGCTCTTGATGAACCAGACATACAGTTTCTGTCCTTGCTCTTTTTTAGCTTCAAGCTCTCACACCGATGTTCTGGATTTAGTGTTTGGAGTTTCGAGGATCTCAGCTTCACCTTGGTGCAGTAGGGTTTATTTATGAGCACTGACATATGTATTAAATGATTCACTGTGGATGACAAAACATCATGGCTCTTCATCGTGTAATTTTTTAATTATAAAAAATGCAACTGAAGAGAAACAAGGTGGAGAGAGAAGGATCCTGTTATTAGCTCCTGGGGTGGATGCTTCTCCACTGTCGCTACCCTGATGACGTTTCTTGCAGTGGGATGAAGGCACCTTTAAATAGTCTGTTTAAACTATAATTGGTGAGTGCTCAGCTACAGTATCAGAATTCAGTTGTGCAGAATTTGCATATAACAGAGGGATGGAAAAATACTGTAATACTGCCTGAAGGATTTATGGTGTTTTGGTGCGCAGTACTCTGGGAGCTGATTTTCCTGGGACTGGGTTTATCAGTTGTCTGGCAGGGGATGATTTACTGGCTATACTGATTTTGCTGGCTATAAATGACGCCAGCATTTGCAGTTGTTTTGCATTAAATGCTGTCCTAGGGATCTGGACTCACTTATATGGTTTTTCTTAGGAATACCATTGAATTAGCTTCGAGTTAAAGGCTCTTTGCTCAGCCATGACCATCCCCAATCATGGGCTTGTGAGGGAGGTGCACAGTCTGTGCAGGACCTTGTACAGCACTGAGGCCATATAGTTGCACTCTTTCCAAACTGGATTTGTGTGGTGCAGTCATGTTGTTCAGGAAAAAAAAGAAATGAAGAGGAATGTTTTTATTGTGTGGTTGTTTAGTGTTCTAAAGGAGAACACCAAGATTTAAGAGCTGGGTGGGACTTGCACGTGTTATTTAAAAATATTCTTGGTTTTGCCATACTTAAAAAAAAAAGAAAAGAAAAATCAAGGAGAATTAATGAATGTCTGTAACCAGGTCTCCTGCAAAGGGCTGAGCAACCGTGGTCTTTTCTTGGGATTTGAGGAAACTGTGGGTAAGCTGTCTGTCTGTCCCAGAAGGTGAAGTATTTTTTTCATAGTTGTTTAAACCTCGTTTTTGCATTTCAGGTGGGTGGGTGGCTTACCACCCCTGCAGATCTTGTTTGGGTGCTTCGCTTTGCCCTGCTCGGCTCTGATGGGAATGAGTTTGTGTCTTTGAGGAGCTTCTGCTAAACACTAATTTTGAGTGTTAGCTTTGGGAGAAGTACTACAACTTGCAATAGCTCCACTCCTCCATTTGCCTTTCGTTTTCTTCTTCTTAATTAATATCCAATTCAGTGTTTTTTGAATATAGTCTCAATATTGCTTTCCTAACATAATAAAAGTGTATCTAAGAGAGCCAGCCTCCTTTAGACTTCATAAATGTATTTCTTTTTCTAATTTTAAAAAGAAATCCTCCTCACACTTGAACCTAAAAGAGGGAGAGAAAGCCTGTAAAGCTATTGCAGATTTTACTCTCAGGAAAGCAGCTGTTATTTTCATGTGCAAAAAGCTAAATGTGTGAGTAAAGGGGCCAGTTGTACAGCTGTGGGTTGGCTGCCTTTTAGCATCAGATGCAGCTGCATCCAAGTGTCTCAGTTACAGGGAACTGTGGGCCCTGGTCAGTGAAATGGTCCTGACCTGGCTGGAGAGGGTGAACCTGCAGAACTGGGCATGGAGACCACTCAACTCAACAAGTTGTTGCAGTTAGTCCTTGCTGGACATTAGGAGGGAGATAACAAAATAACAGGGGGAAAAATATGTAAATGGAATTTAAGCAACACTGCATTACTTCTCATAGTAATTAAACGTGTGGTAGTTTGGGCTAGGCCTTCCTTGGCGACCAGTTTGTAACCAAGGAAGGGCCCAGATTTACCCGGTATTCCCTACGATTTTTACGTAAGCCGGGCTATAAGAAGAAAGGAGGAGAGGCCTTCGCTCTCTTTCCTTCCGGCGGCTTGGAGGTGCAGGTTCCCTGCTGTTGAGTCTGCTGGGTTAGGGAGCGAGGCCTGGTTGGACCTTGTCGACCTTGGGATGTGGAGGTTGCCGGCGATCGTTCCAGAGTGACTCTCGGTTGCCCCAAGGAGAGTAGTGAGATATTTCTTTGCTAACTTTTTTAGTTGCTAGATATTGGGCTACTAATCGGGATATATATATTTGTTGTTGTTGTTGTTTTGGTTTTGTTCCTTTTCCCTTCCCCCTTCCCGTTCCCTTGTGAAATTGTATATGTATTTCAATTGTATATACCTGTAACATAAGTGTAAATATATATATATATATATATATATATATATATATATTGCTTTAGCTCTCTCTCTCGTTTCGGGTTTTCTTGGTTGTTTTTCTCCCTCTTCTCCCTGAGGTTTGGGGGTGGGGGGGGGAGACACACTTCTTGTGGTAAGGTTTGGAGACTTGGCAGGGAGCCAGCTTAAAACCATATCAACATGCCAGGGCTAAAAACTTTTCATGAGTCCCTGGGAAAGATGATAAACCATATGCCATCCTTGTAGAAGGGTTATTAACAAACCCAAACAGATGCTATGTTGTTGAATCCCAGAATGCTTTGGGTTGGAAGGGACCTTAAAGTTCATCTCATTCCACCCCCTGCCATGGGCAGGGACACCTTCCACTAGACCAGGTTGCTCCAAGCCCCATCCAACCTGCCCTTGAACACCTGAGTATAAGTACTGTTGAAATGTGATGGTTTTCATGAGTTTCTGCACAAATATAAGCAATGAGTCAGAATATTTAAAGTTTGAAGGCTGCTGAGATGGCTTTAGCAATCCTTTGTGGCTGTGTGGGTAGTAAGAGGTGCGTGTTGTTCCTTGGCCCCTCATCTAGTGACACTATAGAGTAACTAAGGCCCTGAAGGTCTTAATACAGGGGACATTAAATAGAAAAAAGAGCAGTGTTTGAATATTTGAATAATGAAGTAATTGTAAGGAGAATCTTTGTGGGCAGAAGGAGTCTAAATAGCTCCTAGAAGAGGGTTGAGCTTAATTCATCCCCATAAGAAAGGAGACCTGCCTGGAGGGAGCAGAAGAGCTTGGAGCAGAAGAACTTGGAAAATACTTTTGAATCAGGATTGTCCTCAAGATTCTGAAAACAGTGCAGTGGGAGAAATTTCCACCTGTCTGTGGATGTAGCCCTCTGCCCTTGGGTATGGGTGAGAGGCACAGTGTGGACTGGTGCAGACTCAGCCTGGGTGATGCATTCCCATCACCTGCTCAGCCCTCCTCAAAGCCAGCCAAACAGCCTGCGTTCTCACGGCCTTCTGGCTGTTCGGAGTCTTCTCAAACTTTTGTAATCCACATTGCTGATTTCTTCAGGGGACCTGTATTATTTTGTTCCCGTCAGTTTTCTCTTCCTGCATGAGCATTTGCAGAGCCTTAGTGTGTTTGGATGTCTGTGCTGGCCTGTTTTGACCTGAATTATCCACAAGAATTATAATCATGGATCCATTTGTATTGTTCTGGAAGCACAATTCTTAAAAAGAAATAAGTCCTATTGCATTTCAATTCCTACCAATTGTATTCAATGGTCTTTGGAACCCTTTTCAATTATTTATTACACATTTCTTCTCTGCTCCTACAGCTGAGCAGAATGTATATTTTTCCCCCCGCTCTGGATAGGTTTCTCTCCTTGCTTTGACTCCCATGAGGCTGTAATGTTTTCAGCTGGGTTTTTTCCCCCCTTCTATTCATGTATGGATTTGGCAGAAAAATCCCAGTGCGAGCTCAGCTGTGGGGCCAGGCGGCTGTGAGGGGGCGTGGGAGAACACTCCATGTACTGTTTTCTTTCAGGATTATTTCCTCCAGCTTGTTGGTGCTCAGTTAGACACCTTTCACAACTGCAGGACCACAAGCCAACAATTCATCTCCCTGAGTTCAGAAACTTCCCAGTCTCGTAGCTGGGCTGACGTGTGACCCCCCGATGCACTGAAGATCTGCTGCCCTGGAGAGTCTCAACACTTGATCAGCAAAAGTGGTCTCAGACCAGCTTTGCATGAACTGCATGAGTCTAAATATACCCATCTTGCTCGGGTGCATTTTGGGGCAGCAGCTGGATCAGTCACTCTTAAGTCTTGATTTAATCAACTGTAAATGGCTTTGGGTTCAGCTGCTCACACAGAGGAGTCAGGGCACGCACTGATGTGACCTTGTTGTCCCACCCAGATGGAGCAGCAGGGGTTCTGCTCGCTCTGCTGGGAGCAAGTGTCCCTTTAAGAGGGGCAGCACAGGCAGCTGGGAGCAGTACCCTATGCAGATGTGGACCATGAGTTAGAGCTCTTGCTCTGCTGGCTGACCTTTGTGCTGAATCATGGAATGGTTTGGGTTGCAAGAAACCTTAAAGATCGTCTCATCCCACCCCTGGCCTTGGGCAGGGACACCTTCCACTAGCCCAGGCTGCTCCAAATCCCTTCCAACCTGACCTTGGACACTTGCAGGGATGGGGCAGCCACAGCTTCTCTGGGCAACCTGTGCCAGGGCCTCCCCACCCTCAGAGACAAGAATTTCTTCCCAATATCCCATCTAATCCTGCCCTCTGGCACTTTGAAGCCATTAAATGAAAGTACAGGGGCAGGATGCTACCAGCTGGAATAAGATGTAGGTAATTTAAAGAAGATAGAAGCTGCTTTCTGTGTTTTAAATCCTGATGAGCTCTGTTTCTGACTTGACTGCTCCTTGTCATCAGTAGGAGGAGAGATCTCCCTGCTCCTGTGCCAGCAATCCATCTCTGCACTTGCTGCTTGTGTTTGAGTTATAACTGTGTTAACATGAACTGAAAATACTTCACTTGTTCTTGGCTGGTCTGCTGCTCATTTGTTTCATCATAGGCTGGAACATGGATGTAGATCTTATTTTTTGAATATCCAGGCTTGGTTATGGATGTGTCCATTCAACATCTCACTATCGAAAGGAAAACTTTCCATTATTTGCACTTTTAATTAATAGAAAGTATGAAACTATAACTTACTTATTTAAAAGCCACTGCCCAAAGCTGTGACTGTGGTAAACTCCTAAATCTGTGTCGAGGGAATGGAGTAAGGAAATATTTTTCAAAGTGCTCAGCCTCCAGCAGGGATGTCCAGAAGCTCCTGTGCCTGAGCACTGGCTGGGGACGTGGAATCACCGCAGGGGCTGGATCACAGCAGGTTTTACAGGCGTGGTGACACGTTATTTTTCTTCCCCAGAGCCCAGTTCCTCTCTTGCCTGTGTTTTTCCAGCTGCCCATTCTGGGCTGGAGGTTTCTGAATCTCTGCTGCTCCTGAGCACAACCTTCTTTCTCAGCTGCACTCCCAGCTTGGGATTCAAGGGATCATGTGTGTGATAGGCTCTCGGATCAAACCATGCCAATGCAAACATTTGGGTACTGTGGCCTTCACCAAAAATCCTGTGCTTTCCTTGATGCTGAGGAACGACCCTGCTAAGCAGGAGGGAGCAGTAAGTAGTGTCATTTTGGGGATGCAGGTTGCAGTGTGCTTCCCTTTCATTCGTACTTGGAACATTTCCATAGGACTGCACTCAGGGAATCATAAAAGAAGTCTCCAGCATTTCCCCCCCAGAAATGCTAACCCTCTACTGTTGTTCACAGAAGCTAAGAGTGAAATGAGCTGCTTTGTTAGCTTTTGTCATTAATTTTACCATAGAGGCAGTTGTGCATGGAGTAGATGCCTGTGCTGGGATCACTCCTCAGCAGCCTGGATGAGTCACCTCCTGTAGTTTTGAGCAGCATCTCTGCACTTCTTCTCTTGCTATCAGGTTAGTGAAGAAAGATTTCTTCTTTCTCTGGCTCATCTCCAAAAAGAGGAGGCCTCTTTAAACTGTTCCATCCTCTAATGGCACATGTTTCCTCGCTGACACATTAGCAGCAGGTCCCCAGCATCTCCCCCCCTTGGCTTCTGCATAGCTCAGTTGTTTTATTTTCAGCCTTTAGTGGC